>NC_140000.1:50488677-50680566 GCF_964263955.1 Coregonus lavaretus
CTTCAGCTGCCTCTTTTGGGCGGCCGGTCTGGCCGTCTTCACCCTGGGCGTGTGGGCCCAGGTATCGCTGGCCGACTACATGCTGCTGTCGGCCAACCGCTACCCCAACGCCCCGCTCATCCTTCTGGCCACGGGGGCCACCGTCACGGCCTGGGGCTTCCTGGGCTGTCTGGGAGTGGCCGCCAACCTACCCTTCGTGCTGCGGGCATATGGCATCATCCAGTTGGCGGCACTGATGGCAGGGCTAGCCGCCGGCCTCTCGGGTCTGTTTTACCGCGAGGACATCGCCGGAGGGTTCCGTAGCGGACTGCAGCGGGCAGTGGCAGGCTATGGCGAAGACGAGGGCAGCTCCAACGCTCTGGATAGCCTGCAGAGGGTGCTAGAGTGCTGCGGGGCCGAGGGCTGGGCCGATTGGCTGACCTCCGACTGGGCCAATCAGGACGCAGCCTTCTCGCCCATGGGCAATGGCTCCTCTGTGTCGCTACCCGACAGCTGCTGCGTGCGACGCAAGGGCTGCAGGAACCGACACTTACCAGCAGTGGACAACGAAGGGGTCGCGGCTGCTGGGATCCATCCCCACGGATGTTTCCGGAAGGTCTTCAGTTTTGTCAACGACAACGTCTTCCACATTGCTGCCACCGTGCTAGGGCTAGCCTTCACCCAGTTAGGCGGCATCGCCATGGCCTGTCTACTAGCTAACCGCCTGCAACCAAGACCGCATTGACCAGTCGCACACTAATAAAGAGAGTGAGGCAACCCTGGAGCTTGACTAGGGATCAACCCATCGGAGAGTAATACCATTTGGACTGTACAATGCCTCTAACTTCAAATTTGGGATCGTGTGTGGAAGAGGAAAATGGAGGACATATCTTTTTACTCTGTCTCTGACAGTGTAGTGTCACTACTTTAACCCAAGAACGAGGTTAGCTGTGACATACCTGCTCGTTTTCACATCCACTCACCATCTCTTTCTCCGACCAACAATCCTGAGGTATTTATTGTATATACATGGACATCTGTGAAGACCGACAATTGACATGACTGTAAATATACTGCCTGCTGTTTATGAACATGCCCCTTTAAGAAATGTGAAGACTGAACATATAATGTAATATATGTGTGGAGCGACTGTTTAACAAGATGTGCAGTGAAACAAAGTGTTATTTTATTCTGTGCTATAAGTCATAATAACTCATTTGGTTGTTTCTTGTAAATAATCCGGCCCTGAGAAATGTAATATTTACTGTTATATTTGAACAGTATGATTGTTAGACTTGACCATACACTCTTAGAAAAAAGGGTTCCAAAAGGGTTCTTTGGCTGTCCCCATAGGAAAATCTGTTTCGGGTCCAGATAGAACTCTTTTGGGTTCAATGTAGAACCCTCTGTGGAACGGGGTTCTACATGGAACCAAAAAGGGTTCTACCTGGGACCAAAAAGGGTTATTCCAAGTGTTCTCCTATGGGGACGGCCGAAGAACGCTTTTAGGTTCTAGGTAGCACCTTTTTTCTAAGAGTGTACTGACTATACCATTTTCAGTGTGGTGAAATGTGTCTTGTATATCAATATTTGACAGTCAGTTGACCATTATGGAAGATGTCTAATGTCCAAATTGCTACAGCAGACAGGTCTAGTTCCATGTATACATGTATATACATTTTTTAAGTGTTTGTGCAGTTATATATTGTGATACATATTCATCTTATGATGATACACTCCCCACATTCTGTTATAAATTGTCAGGTTAAGCTTTTGAAAAGACCAGATCGATGTCTATAATGTAATTGTGATCATTTACCTCCATTTGGTGTATTATGATGGCAATGTGTCATCCTTTTCTGGTCTCGGTTTGCAAGTTACTGTGACAATAACCACTTTGTTATATTTAGCATATACACAAATTCATCTACACACCGATTCTGTAATGGTCCCAAAGCATTGGCATGACACAGATATAGTGTATTGGTTGGGCTGTCACATAAGCATGAAGCTGTACTTGACAGCCTTAAAATCATCATTACCGCAGTGATTCCTTTTGTACAACTATCGCAATTCCTCACAAGGTGCATTGTTGTTAATCAAACTGCAATAAGAATGGCAATTGACATCGATTTGATATTGAATATGAAGTAACTCAGACCTATGGAAGTCTATCATACAAAAAGTAACCATCTATACAACCAGGAATTAAATAGGGATTTTGTAGGCGGGGGAACAGCCTTCAAAATTTATTGTTTCCCCTAATCATTTGAAATAGACATCTATTCCTATTATAGGTTGTTTCAACACCCGCCCCCTAATTTATCTTGTGTACAACCAATACATTCCCTAATGTGATCTCACAATCACCATTTATCCTCTACCCTCCAATACTCACTGTGCATTTGATTCTCTTCCTCTTGTAATTGTGTTGTGTGTGTGTTGTGTTCCACGTATTATAATTAAGCAATAAGGCCCGAGGGGGTGTGGTATATGACCAATATACCACGGCAAAGGGCTGTTCTTATGCACGACGCAATGCGAAGTGCCTGGACACAGCCGCCCATAGCCGTGGTATATTGGCCATAAACCACAAACCCCTGAGGTGCCTTATTGCTATTATAAACTGGTTACCAACGTAATTAGAGCAGTAAACGATCGTGGTATACGATCTGATATACCACGGCTGTCAGCCAATCAGCATTCAGGGCTCGAACCACCCAGTTTATAATGTGTAACATAATATAATAATAATATAATATGCCATTTAGCAGACATTCTAATGCTTATCGACACACAGACATTACCTCGTGACTGATGAACAAAAGATTTGTGTCATACCTCATGACAGAGAATGGATGTACTTCACAGTCTGTTGGTTGTCCTTGACATGAGAGATCCAAACACATGACACCACTGTACTACTCATGTTGATGTGGCCATAATTTGATAAACACAACTCCTGTACACAAAAATATACTCAACGGAAAGTACATTTCACTCAAATACTCAATGGAAAGGACGACGGTGAGTTCTTTGCTTTAATATACTACACTCCAAACACATAATTATCTGCTGAGTGAATCTTTGAAAATTGATTGTGTGTGTTGATGTTTCTGCAACTCTTTATAAACCATCTGTAGTGTATATTCTTTATGTATTTTGTGATGGTATATATGACTTGCTGTTGTATACATTTAAGCTAATATGCATGCAGGGAATATGCATGATAGTGGCAAATTGTGTCAAATGCCTATACTGTATTTTTCCAACTAAGCCTACCTATATGATTACAATTCCATAGTCATATCCCACCATTTTGCCCAAAAACTAATCCAGGTAGTCCTTCCCCAGTGCATCCTCTTTAAAGATATAAACTGCCAAATGTATCTCCTGCTTCACAGATTGGCTGGCACAGCGCTTCCATCTGCATTTTAAAAGCCTTGGATGCTAGCTGGCCTTTATTTTATGACCAGGACCCGTGCTGGAAGTGGACCTGAGTGTTAAATCCTCAGCATCGGGAATGGTCGATTCCGCCTGTGCCTCTCTGGTCAGACACAGTCACAGTGTTGAATTATGGGTACCTGTATGACATCTCATATGAGACAAGAGCAATACACTCTCCTGCACAAGGAAGCAATAATGTGCCCTGGTCTATATTATTGGCAATTAAAAAGGTTACATTACAAACCACACACACATAGCTACACACACACATTCACACACACATAGCTACACAGACATCAACAAAGCTACACACACAGTTAGCTACACACACGTAGCCAGGCATAC
Organism: Coregonus lavaretus; assembly: GCF_964263955.1. Taxonomy (NCBI): domain Eukaryota; kingdom Metazoa; phylum Chordata; class Actinopteri; order Salmoniformes; family Salmonidae; genus Coregonus; species Coregonus lavaretus. The sequence goes on from NC_140000.1 coordinate 50,492,449, forward strand.
CTTACTTACACACGTGCACATGCACACACACTTTGAAAGCTCACTGTAGAATAATACTTTATTTGAGCATTGTAGCCTACTCCATCGGGCAATTAATAATCGCAATCTGGTTTAACCAAGGCAAAATAGACTAGAGGGATGTCAGATTACCATAATGACAACCTTCAAGAGAGTCAAATTGAGACTTTAACGACTTTCTATGTAGGCTGGTTTTGAATAGTGCACTAATAAGCTCCACTCACTGTTTTGAACCATGATCCAGTCAGTGTGAGAGAGAGTTGCCATAAGCTAAATCTATGAGTGGATTATAGAGCACTTGTTTTGTGCCGGGCACGACTAACTGGCCGACCCGAACTCTGTTGACCATTATAGTGGTCACTGTCGGCATGGACTCGGAGGGCTCTAAATCCTCATCTCTCGAGCGCCTACCTTTCAACAATGTTGCGCTGAAAAAACTTCCAATTGACTCCTCCAAAGAACCAGGGTCACGAACGGTCAGCGGAGCATGCTTCTCCCGCGTCCAGCCACAACCTCTTGTCAACCCCACTTTCGTTGCAGTATCCGGACCAGCACTCACTCTGCTTGGGCTAGACGCAGAGGAAATATTTGACGACCCACTTGGTCCTGAATATTTGAGCGGTTCGAAAGCTTTACCGGGCTCGGAGCCAGCTGCGCATTGTTACTGTGGTCATCAGTTTGGACTATTTTCTGGACAGCTGGGGGATGGGGCAGTGTGTTACCTTGGCGAGGTGGAAGCACCTACGGACCAAATCGGTTCCGTGCAGCGTGACAACCCATGTGGCCGATGGGAAATACAGGTGAAGGGTGCAGGTGTCACACCTTACTCCAGGTAACAGCTTTAATTTTTGCAATACGTTTTGAATGGTATTACTGCCTAGGCCTAATAGGTTTTCAAGGAAGGTCCGCGTTTTTTGTATAAACCTATCACAACCGACAATTAGCCTACAATAGGCCTGAAATGGCAACTTCACAAACTTTGACAGTAGTATCATTTACAGCCCAGGCCCTATGCTTAATTTTACGAGATTCATATTGGTTGTATGCACTCTTCCCTCATTGTTTGTCATTCACTAGGCATATATGATCTTATTTTAGCAGTAGGCTAAGTAGGACATCGTTTTGGAAGTCTGTAAACATGCATGAATGTAGGGGTATGTTCCAGAATGTTCCTCCATGCAAAGGTACACAATAGTAATTTGCTGACTCAATGGATCTGGCATCCCAGCCAAGTCTTCCATGCCTAGATTAGAGTCATGTGCATGTGAGGCAATTGCACAACAGCTGCAGAGCTGCTTAAGAGATCAACTTCTTGGCACACTTCAACTCCTTCTGCAGTGCTAAACAATGCACAGGCATCTGAATTGTGCCAGGCCCACCTAGTGTCTGGTACTACTGCTTGAGTAGGTCTACTTCCATTCTTTGGATTTGTACCCAAAGACCAATAATGTTATGAATTTCAGATAGCTATCACTCATCATTGATTCCGGGACCAATACACCTTTTGGTCACACTTTACCTTCGTTGCACAGCTATCATGTGCATGTAGTCACGTAGAATCATCATGTCTTTACATCGTTACATGTAGGTCTAACTACACTGTAAAAAGAAGTCATATCAAACAGATGTTGTCCAGTACAGCTGGTAGTACTATTACCTGGCAAGAGGACCATTTCTAATCCTTTCTTTATTATTATTCCTAATCCATGTTATGGTTGTACTCCTCCTCTGTCCTCCTCTCCCCTCCCGTCTCCTCCTCTCTCCTCCTGTCTCCTCCTCTCTCCTCCTCTCTCCTCCCGTCTCCTCCTCTCTCCTCCCGTCTCCTCCTCTCTCCTCCCGTCTCCTCCTCTCTCCTCCCGTCTCCTCCTCTCTCCTCCCATCTCCTCTCTCCTCCTGTCTCCTCCTCTCTCCTCCCGTCTCCTCCTCTCTCCTCCCGTCTTCTCTCTCCTCCTGTCTCCTCCTCTCTCCTCCCGTCTCCTCCTCTCTCCTCCCGTCTTCTCTCTCCTCCCGTCTCCTCCTCTCTCTCCCGTCTCCTCCCGTCTCCTCCTCTCTCCTCCCGTCTCCTCTCTCCTCCCGTCTCCTCCTCTCTCCTCCCGTCTCCTCCTCTCTCCTCCCGTCTCCTCCTCTCTCTCCCGTCTCCTCCTCTCTCCTCCTGTCTCCTCTCTCCTCCCGTCTCCTCCCGTCTCCTCCTCTCTCCTCCCGTCTCCTCCTCTCTCCTCCCGTCTCCTCTCTCCTCCTCTGTCCTCCCGTCTCCTCCTCTCTCCTCCTCTCTCCTCCCGTCTCTTCCTCTCTCCTCCCATCTTCTCCTCCTCTCTCCTCTTCTCTCATCCCACTCAGAGAGTCAGACGGACGGAAGGTCCTTCGTTCCAGCATCCGGGAGTTCCTGTGCAGCGAGGCCATGGCCGCCCTGGGCATCCCCACCACCCGTGCCGCCTCTCTGGTGACATCAGACCTCTATGTCAACAGAGACCCCCTCAACAATGGCCAGCGCCGCCCGGAGAGGTGTTCGGTGGTCCTGCGCATCGCCCCCTCCTTCATCAGGTGAATGGTTATTGGTGGTTCCCCTCTTCCTCTCAATGTAGCGAGATACAGGGGCCTTGTTACAATATGTACCAATGGCCTACTTTCCTTGTCTCCTTTCCTTCATGATGACCACAGTAGGAAGGTGAATGGAACGGATGGATTTATACAATATTTCTCTCCCTTGTCAAGTGCTCAGTGGTAGAGAGAGGAAGCCATTGAAGATGATTTGGCTATATTATATTACTGTGATAGCCTTCTTACTGTAGGTGGTGTATCAGGGTCATAGGTGAGAGAAAACAAGGAAAATAAATCATTTAAGAGTATCGGGATGTAGCTGACTAGCTGGCTAGCTGACTAGCTGACTAGCTGGCTAGCCATGAACTCTGCTTTTGTTACTGAATGATGACTTGCTTGTGCAGATTCGGATCCTTTGAGATCTTTCAGTCTCGGGATGAGTTTTCAGGCCGACAGGGTCCCAGTCCAGGGCGCCACGACATTCGGGCTCAGCTAGTGGACTACGTCATCGACACCTTTTACCCTGACATCCAACGAAACTACAGCAACCGCAAAGAGAGGAACACAGCATTTTTCAAAGAGGTGTGGACTACACTGAAACTTCAGTTTCAACGTGAGGTTCCTGTATCACTATACGATGACTATACTACCCTTTGTATTGCTACTCATATAATAAATATGAGAGAATGTTACTTATTATCAATATGAACAACGGTACCAGATGGAAGTTGCTCATATTCTTAAATTATTCTCTAGCACTGTACATAAACTATACAGGGTGAATACATTTCACCCTAAAGTGCAAACTGACAAAATTACATTAATTTGTAAACTGGCTCTGTGGCGCCCCCTTGTGTTTTCAGGTGACAGTGCGGACGGCTCATCTGGTGGCCCAGTGGCAATGTGTTGGCTTCTGTCATGGTGTCCTCAACACAGACAACATGAGCATATTGGGACTTACTGTGGACTACGGCCCCTTTGGCTTCATGGACAGGTACTTCTGCCTCACTTCCCCTTTCAACAGGAACTTCAAGATGTCCTAATGACATCAAAACATATTCATTCAGGAAATGGATACTTGTATCATGAGTATGTAATTCACAAAATAATGTATAGGCAAGCTGAATATACAGTATTATTAGGTACTGGCAGGGGCCAGAAAGAAAACAGCTAAAATTCCTTATTATACATTTTTGCTAACAAAATGCAATTTGTGCAGTCATGTATGGTACATCATTGATTAATCATAAGGGCTTATTGGTAAACACTCCATATCTCTTCCCATCTTCCAGATTCGACCCAGAGTTTGTGTGCAACGCGTCGGACCGGAGGGGGCGCTACTCATACCAAGCCCAGCCGTCCGTGTGCCGTTGGAACCTCGCTCGTCTGGCTGAGACCCTGGGTTCTGAGCTCCATGCCACCCAGGCAGGGGCCATCCTTGATGAGTTCATGCCTCTCTACGACACCCTCTACCTGGCCAACATGAGGAGGAAGCTGGGCCTACTGAGGTGTAAGGAACCGGAGGACCAGGAGCTTGTCTCTGAGCTGCTGCGGCTCATGCACAACACAGGTATGGGGAGAGGGATGGGACAAACTGTGCAGAAAACAGGCATACTGTACCTGTACATACAGAGGGGACTAACTCTGCACAACAGTAAGTTATTTCAACCAGCAACCGGACATATAAAGTCCCCACTCACACTCTTTCTCTCTCTCTCTCTCTCTCTCTCTCTCTCTCTCTCTCTCTCTCTCTCTCTCTCTCTCTCTCTCTCTCTCTCTCTCTCTCTCTCTCTCACAGGAGCAGACTTCACCAACACCTTCCGCCTGCTGAGTGGCGTGTCCTGCCCTGTGGCGGGGGAGGGGAAGGGGGCGACGGGGGGCCCGGTGGTGGACCACATCCTGGAGCAGTGTGTCTCCCTGGAGGACCTTAAGGTGGCCAACAAGCCCACCATGGAGCCCCGGTGAGGGGGGGGTACAGTGGTGTGGCCTACCTTGGGGCTAGTCCTCCATCACATGAAACTTAAATATTTCCCAATGACCAATTACAGACGGTCATCAGAATAGATTTGATGTCAACTCTGTTTCGATTCATCTCAGTTCACAGGATTGGAAATACAAGATGCATACATGTAATGCTCTACAACATGCATTGAAGTTGGAAGGAATTGACTTCAACAATTCTTCCATCAACCAATCCACTGGGATCCCCTCATTTTCATTCACACACAAACCCCAAATGACTGGGCTATAGGTTAACCTAACAAATGTTCTCAGAAATGTTCCTAATCACAAGTTTTTGCAAGATATCAAAACTGTTGTGTTCCTAATATCATCCTTCATTGTGTTCCCTTGATGTGCAATCAGCGATTTGGAGAAAAATCATACAAGGATAATCTGTAAGTTTAGGCTGTTTTAGTGCAGAAGGACTTGTTTTAGGTATCTGTCTGGTTAAGTAGGTAGCTAGCAATATTAGCTATACATGCTAATGTAAGTATGTCAGATGTAGCACCTCAGTGTATGTATTCATATTCGTATAGTTATCGGCAAGTAATTAGCGAACTAGCACTATATTGCCCATCCTCCTAGCTAATGTTTTTAATCCAGCCCCTCAATATTTTACCTCTCTCTTGACTCGGTCTCTGCACACAGTGAGCTGGCTATGGTCCTCTCTATGGGCCAGACCAACCCAGCCATGTTTTGCCTGGTGACAGACCGACCAGAAGTGGCCCATCAGCTGGAGAAGATGGGCAGGCTGAAGGAGCTGCTGAGCACCAATCAGGATGAGCTGAGGGCAAAGCAGAGAGAGGATTGGCTACGCTGGGTCAGCCAGTACAGGTTAGTTAGTTAGGAGATGCCGGATCGAGGATCCTACTCAATCAAAACCACTTACTTGGTTATTGATGAAAGAAATAGCATGCTTCCTGCATACTAAAGCATATATGAATTGATCCATACTTTCTTGGTATAGTTTCACACCAGTGGTGGCTGGTGGCACTTTAAATTGGGAGGACGGGCTCATAGTAATGGCTGGAACAGAATCAATGGAATGGTCTCAAACACATCAAACACCTGGTTTCTATGTGTTTGATACCATTCCATTCCATTCACTCATTCCATTCATTATTATGAGCCGTCCTCCCCTCACCAGCCTCCTCTGTTTCACACTGTAATCATGGTTTACATCATCCCCCCTGTGTGTTCGATGACCCAGGAAGCGGTTGGTGAAGGAGTGTAATGGAGCGAGGGAGGTGTGTACCATAGAGGAAGAGAGGATCCGTGTGATGGACAGCACCAACCCACGTGTGGTGCTCCGCAACTACATTGCCCAGAATGCAATACAGGCTGCCGAAAATGGAGACTTCTCAGAGGTATAGAATTGACATGTTGTATCTACTTTAAACACTGTAGCTATCAATGCATGGTGAAATACATTTTTTTTTGCACTTTCTGTTTGTAGTGATATACAGTGAGCTCCAAAAGTATTGGGACAGTGACACATTTTTACATTTACATTTTAGTCATTTAGCAGACGCTCTTATCCAGAGCGACTTACAGTTAGTGAATACATATATTTTTATACTGGCCCCCCGTGGGAATCGAACCCACAACCCTGGCGTTGCAAACACCATGCTCTATCAACTGAGCTACATCCCTGCCGGCCATTCCCTCCCCTACCCTGGACGACGCTGGGCCAATTGTGCGCCGCCCATGAGTCTCCCGGTCGCGGCCGGCTGCGACAGAGCCTTGATTCGAACCAGGATCTCTAGTGGCACAGTTAGCACTGCGATGCAGTGCCTTAGACCACTTGCTAGGAATATTCCGTGCTAGGAATATGGGACCAAATACTAAACTTTTGACTACTTTAATACACATATAAGTGAATTTGTTCCAATACTTTTGGTCCCCTAAAATGGGGGGACTATGTACAAAAAGTGCTGCAATTTCTAAACGGTTCACCCAATATGGATCAAAATACCCTCAAATTAAAGCTGACAGTCTGCACTTTAATCTCATAGCAAATGTATCATTTCAAATCCAAAGTGCTGGAGTACAGAGCCAAAACAACAACAAAAGTGTCACTGTACCAATACTTTTGGAGCTCACTGTACTGTATATCCATGGTTGGGCGGATTACTTAACAATAAATCCTTAGTAACGTAATCCATTGGATTACTGTCACGTTCGTTGTGTAAAGGATCGGACCAAGGTGCAGCGTGGTATGCGTACATAGTCGTTTATTTTAATAAACACAGACAAAATAGCAAAATCCAACAGAACGTGACGTTCAAGAGGCTAAACATCAAACAAGCCAAACAGAAACAAGATCCCACAACTAAGGTAGGCAACATGGCTGCCTAAGTATGAACCCCAATCAGAGACAACGACCGACAGCTGCCTCTGATTGGGAACCACACCCGGCCAACATAGAAATATATAAATTAGATTTCACACCCTGACCAATCCAACTAGAGATCTCAATGTCAGGGCGTGACAGTACCACCCCCCCCCCCAAAGGTGAGGACTCCGGCCGCAAAAACCTGACTCATTACGGGAGGGTCCGGGTGGGCATCTAGCCTCGGTGGAGGCTCCGGCTCCGGCTGTGAAGTAGGCAGTAAACTCTTCTCCCATCCTGCCTCCCCTTTGCACGCCCGGTCCAGTCTGGACCCCGGTGCGATGCTCCCCCTCTCAGTCCTCCCACAATGCACCAAGCCCTGTCTGGACCCTGGTGTGGGAGCCCTCAACCCTGGAGAGGGCTGACTTCTGGTCACGGCCCAGCAGTCCTCCCGCGATGCACCAAGTCCTGTCTGGACCCTGGTGTGGGAGACCCCGACCCTGGAGAGGGGTTGACGTCTGGCTCCGGCTCGGACCCCGGTGGAGCGGATGGCTCCGGCATGGGGGAAGAGTAGACGACCGAACCCGGACTAGGCACCGGTGAAGCGGACTGCCCCGGCTCTGGTAGGGAGCAGATAACCGGAGCTGGACTAGGCACCGGTGGAGCGGACTACTCTGGCACCGGACTGGAGACACGCACCACTGGTTTGGTGCGATGAGCAGGAACGGGCCGTAGCGGGCTGGAGACACGCACCACTGGTCTGGTGCGAGGAGCAGGCACGGGCCGTACCGGACTAGAGACGCACCACTGGTCTGGTGCGAGGAGCAGGCACGGGCCGTACCAGGCTGGGGACACGCACCACTGGTCTGGTGCGAGGAGCCGGCACGGGCCGTACCGGGCTGGGGACACGCACCACAGATCTGGTGCGAGGAGCAGGCACGGGCCGTACCGGACTGGAGACACGCACCACTGGTTTGGTGCGAGGAGCAGGTACGGGGCGCACCGGGCTGGAGACACGCATCACTGGTTTGGTGCAAGGAGCAGGAACGGGCCGTACCGGACTGGATACACGCACCACTGGTCTGGTGCGAGGAGCAGGCACGGGCCGTAACGGATTGGAGACACGCACCACTGGTTTGGTGCGAGGAGCAGGCATGGGGCGCACTGGGCTGGAGACACGCACTACTGGTTTGATGCGAGGAGCAGGCACGGGCCGTACCGGTCTGTGAAGGCGCACTGGCGGCACAGTGCGTAAAGCCGGCGCATAGCCTGGTGCCTGCACGGTCACATGCTCCTCAAAGCGAGTGCGGGGAGTTGGCTCTGCTAAACCTGGCTCCGCCAGTCTCTGCTCTAAGGACCGAGCTCTCTGCTGCTGCAGGGTTAACTCCTCTCTCAGCTCCTCCTGTTGCCTGGCCAGCTCCTCTCTCCATGCATCCATTGACTCCTTCTCCCTGTGGGCCTCCTGCAGCGCCTCCTTCTGAAGGGAGAGCTCCTGCTCCCTCTTAACTAACAGCTCCTGTAAGGTGGTGGCCTCCTCTCTCAGAGTGCTGAGCTGCAGGTCTTTAGCTGCTTGGAGGGCCTCCTTCTTCAGAGTGGCTCTCTCCTCCTTCACAGTCAGCCCTTTCAGGGCCTCCTGCTGCGTCGCCAACCACCCCATGTGCCCCCCCCCCCAATTTTATTTTATTGGGGCTGCCTCTCGGGCTTCCTTCGTGATCGGGACCTTTTGAGTCGCCGTTTTATCTCCCTCGCTGCCTCCGTCTGCTCCCAAGGAAGGCGATCCATACCTGCCTGGATCTCTTCCCACGTCCATGATCCTTTTTCGTCTAATATCTCCTCCCATGTCCATGATGTCTGCTCCTCCTGTTCACGCTGCTTGGTCCGTGGGTGGTGGGATCTTCTGTCACGTTCGTTGTGTAAAGGATCGGACCAAGGTGCAGCGTGGTATGCGCACATAGTCGTTTATTTTAATAAACACCGACAAAATAGCAAAATCCAACAGAACGTGAAGTTCAAGAGGCTAAACATCAAACAAGCCAAACAGAAACAAGATCCCACAACTAAGGTAGGCAACATGGCTGCCTAAGTATGAACCCCAATCAGAGACAACGACCGACAGCTGCCTCTGATTGGGAACCACACCCGGCCAACATAGAACTATATAAATTAGATTTCACACCCTGACCAACCCAACTAGAGATCTCAATGTCAGGGCGTGACAATTACTCGAAATGAGTAACGTAATATGATTACTTTTGGATTACTTCTTTGGTTAGCCAGCATCTGCCTCCTCAGTTTATGCTGCAGATATCTTTAGGCAAGTGCTGACTCAGCTGCCTGCTGCATCACTGCTAAAAGGTCAGCTTCACTGTCAAGTTCCAGGGAAAGCATTCCCAACACTCATCTTTGATTGTGCAATAGGCCTACTACACCCAGCCACCAAGCAGATTGTGGCCAGTAAAATAGGAAATGTTCATTTGAATGTCTGACCCAACCATGAATGTCTGACCCAACCATGAATGTCTGACCCACCCATGTCTGACCCATAACAGTCTCGTATGATAAAGATGTCAATAGACAGATGTAACGGATCCAATAGTAATCAGATTATTTAATGAGTTGGATGATCAATTGTGCAAATACTTTGACTGTAGACTATTCTAAGTTTGCAAAACACGTAGATCTGTCTGAAAATACTTTTTTAGTGTACTCATTTCCACTGAAACTAGAAGTTTAGCTGAGCAAGCAGCTGATTTGTCATGTGTGTCAGTACTTGGGAAATGAACAGGATGGAGCTGTGTTGACTAATCAAAAATATCCTTTTGACCCAAAGATCCTGATGAAATTTGAGATTATTCAGTTTTCATTAAGTGGGGGTCTGACGTTTCTAGTTTAAAAAAAGGTTTCTATGGAAAGCAACCAAGGAGAGAACTTGGCAGTTTTGGAGATTTAAAAAAGATTAGAACGGAAGGGAAAAGCTTCCATTCCCACTGAAAGGTGACTTCCGGCCTGTGTAACAGCAGGTAGCCTAGCAGTTAAGAGAGTTGGGCCAGTAACCGAAAGGTCGCTGTTTCGAATCCACAAGCCGACTGGGTGAACAATATGATGTGCCCTTGAGCAAGACACTTGACCCTGTTGTGTGCCTGTAAATCGCTCTGGATAAGAGCGTCTGCTTAAAATGTAAAAACCTGCTATTTCAGTGTGCTTGAGTAAAACACTTGCAGCCAACATCTTATTAGTTGAAGTAATCAAAAATGTAATCAGCTGTTTTTAAGACTAACTGTAATCTTTTTTAAAAAAGTAAACTGGGTTAATTAGTTACTTCATTTTTGTAATCTGATTACCTAATCCCTGTTACATGTAATCCGTTAGTACCCAACCCTGTATATATATATCGTTGCTCATTATGTTAAATAATCTATTGTTCAATCTCTCAGGTCCGCAGAGTTTTAAAAGTTCTAGAGAACCCCTACTCTGCCCAACCTGAGTCAGAACTTCCTGGTGGGCCTAAAGCATTTGGAGAGAGGGACCAGAAAGGGATGGAGAAAGACAAAGAGGGAAGGAAGGACGAGGGGAGGACAGATGGAAACCAAAATGGTGTCCCATATGACAGCAAGCCTCCTGTGTGGGCACGAGAGATCTGTGTCACCTGATCGTCATAGTGCCTCCCTGACTCCAAAACTCAACTGACAGTGGAGAAAGATGTAGATGGTGTCCCTCAGGGCACTGTTCAATGATGAACCCTCCTCTTTGTTCCTAGTCAGTTGGGTTAATGTCAAGGGAGGTAGTTGTATACTTCAGAGTGCTCCTGGATGTCAATCAGTAGAATAAACTGATGGTGTATGAAGACTCAGGTAATCAGTCAAAACAGTGACCTGTCTGGGTTGGAGAGACCAGGAGCACCCTGACTGTGTGTCTGCGCACGCACGCACGCACGCACGCACACGCACACACACACTTTACTTTTGCATGTATTTAGATTATTTCACACACACCATGTAGTGTATGCATCATTGCAGAGATATAATCAAATAAACTCATACATTCAGAAACATAATCATTGATCATCTTACTAACACCCACAAATGGTATTGATCTTAGAACAGTGGTTAAAAACCGTATCTACACACAATCTCTTGGATCCATAAATAAAATAAAATGTAATAAATCTTAATACAAGAGGCAAGGTTGTCCAAAATAATAATGATTTTGAGTCTAGATTTCACACAATGTTATGTTAATTTATATTATGTGATATGTTGAAAGTGGAAAAAATATGCTTTAAAATGAGTTTGTTATGCACTTCGATGTGCTTTTAAAAATATGTATGTAAATCTTAATGTACTGCAGGTTTGGTATTGCTTATTGATAACTTGCTCTACCATGTTACATTTTAATAAACCTATCATTACTTTATATTCAGCTGTATCTTTAAGTTCTTCTGGATTTGATTGAGATTAGCTTTTTCACATTTATTTTCAGAATGTAGATATTGTTGTACGTTTGTTTCATATTTATAGTACATACAGAACAGTGCTCAGTACGCAGCCAATGTGCCACATTTTATTATCCTCATTTGGAGTGTTGTCATAAGAGGGCTTGATTTGACTGTCCTGATAGCTACAACCAACCCACAAAATACAGTCTAAATAAACACATGTACTGTGGTAGAGTGAACCTAGAGCTATGGCCATACATAGCCTTGTTACATACATCAGGTACTACAGGTGTTTCCTGCTTTTATTAGTTTTAGTCCTGTAGTTCTCATATCCAATGGTTGTTCTTACCTGGACCAGAGGGTGGCGCTAGTAGTTAGGAAACAGAAATAATTCCATTTGAAACACTGTAATTGTTTTTGAATAAGATACATCTAAAGACATTTGAGAGATAAACACATATGGAGTTGGTAACAAGAGTGTCCATACTTTTATTTTTTGTTCATTGGACTGTGCAGTGTGTATTCCTGGCTGTTTGTAATTTCCTGTAAAGTCCAGTATTGGAATTTTAAGAGTGTTTGCTTTGGGACGGGGGCTCTGAGTAACAGCAACAGGGCTCACAGAGCACACAATAACATTAGCACAGTGTTTTTCCGCAACAACACTATGGGCAAGTTAATTTTGCATGGCCCGGTGCCCCGGTTGGGAGGAGTTTGCACATTGTAGAACCTTCCATTGGCCCTTAAGTGAAATCTCCCTGTCTGTGAGCCCTGTCTGTGATACTTTGAGGCAACTGACAACACTAAACTGGAAACGTGGAGTGAGGGTGTGTACAGTAGGCGGTGCTTGAGTTAATAAATAAATAGGCTTACAGGAAATCCTCTCTGAATGAACTTTAAACTGACTGGGCGTAGACAATATACCATAAAGGAATACACCGGAGGAGGTAGGTTTTCTCTACATATATGAATCACACGATGACAATTTCAAATTTGCAATATAATAACTTGCTGTGTGAAATGTCTAATGATGGCAGCACAACAAACATCTATAACCTTTTCATGTTCCCTTATTTGGCTACATGTATGGCGTTTACTGTTTTGTGAATGGAGTGGATATGGTGATGTTTCAAGTTCTCTGTGATAATTTGCCACAACATTTAGCAAAAGATTTGGATAAGTTAGACATTTCCTTATCAGTCCTTTTAGTCCTTTTAGTCATTTCAAAAATATAATAATGTGGGTGGGATTACAAAAACAAATGTTAATGTGATAACAGTAACACCCTTTGAGACCCAAGAATAGCTCCAAATGAGGAAAAACTATTGATTGCCCTTCGGAAATACTTGCCTCTGATTTTGATAATATTCATTTTTTATTTTCTTATTTAATCCGTTTTTTTCTGGAAACGTTGCAAAAAATGCAACATTGGGCTTCAATGGTAGGAAAAGAATGGTGGTAAGAAAACTGTGAAATTCTATTAAAATCCCATCAAAATGTATCAAAAGCATTTACATGTGATGGAACATACACTGAGTGTACAAAACATTAGGAACACCTTCCTAATATTGAGTTGCACCCCCTATTGCCCTCAGAACAGCCTAAATTCGTCAGGGCATGGACTCTACAAGGTCTCAAAAGCGTTCCACAGGGATGCTGGCCCATGTTAACTCCAATGCTTCCCAATGTTGTGTCAAGTTTGCTGGATGTCCTTTGGGTTGTGGACCATTTTAGATACACATGGGAAACTGTTGAGTGTGAAAAACCCAGCAGCGTTGCAGTACTTGACACACTCAAACCAGTGCGCCTGGCACCTACTACCATACCCCGTTCAAAGGCACTTAAATATTTTGTCTTGCACATTCACCCTCTGAATGGCACACATACACAATCCTTGTTTCAATTGTCTCAAGGCTTAAAAATCATTCTTTAACCTGTCTCCTCCCCTTCATCTACACTGATTGAAGTGGATATCACAAGTGACATCAATAAGGGATCATAGTTTTCACCTGGATTCACCTAGTTAGTCTATGTCATGGAAAGAGCAGGTGTTCCTAATGTTTTGTGCACTTGTGTATTGTCTAATGGTATATATCTGAAATGATGTCCTATTTTATCTGAAATAGCCTAATTGATACAACTCAACCTATCCAAATGTAAGTATTTCGCTATCAAAAGCATATAAAGTCTTTTTTTTGTAAGATATACATTTCTGTTCTTTTGATGTGTAGAGGGGACATCAAAGTTACTCCTGAAGTATTTGATTGTCCATATTTGCAGAATTTGGAAGGGAAACAATCTCTCTAACTTGTATGTCAGTAAATGAATGTGGCCCTATGTCTCAGTTTAGCAACCCTTTAAGCCAAATGTTGCATTTTGTAACACTTACAAAACTACAGTAGCTCTGGCTCAGAATGTTTGTTTCTCAATTTATTGTTTTCTACATAATCACTACATCTTAGAGAAGACAGAAAAAATATATATTTCAAGTAATTTACTTGCATGGATGGCCAACAACATATGCTTGCTTGTGTAGGGGACCAGTGTGGTTGCAGATAAGTGGACAGGTTTCTAATGTTTTAGAGGTTACTGATGCCACAATAATCATACTAACACACACCAAATACTACTAAGAGATAGCTCTGGGTCTAAGGAGATGAACTATGTAGTGTTTTAGATAATTTTTTTGTTTGGGACATGTACAGGATGCAATTTAGGGAACATTGCATTTTTACAACGTTGGGTCACACAGGGATAATAAGGAAACAGCAGAAGAAAATGTAACTAAAATGACATTTTCATCTCTCCCTCTGTCTCTCAGAAAATTTGACAAAATGTGGAATAGGATTCTTTTCTGTGGAGTGGTGGTCTGTCTCATCTGCCTCACTGACCAGACTCAGGTGAGTACACAGTCAGTCAACACTGATAAACAGAGAAACATGTTATTCCTTTAAACCTGGGAGTAACCATTACTTATCTGCTGGTTTTGTACAGGGCCAGAAAACACCTTTAGTTGTTCAAGGTAAGTGTCAGTTTATTATTTTTTATCACTTACATTGGAAAGACAAGAGAAAACCATACTGCCTATTACAATATGTTCATGCATGAGCATGTGCGTTTCCTTGTTTCAGGGACAGATTGCACACAGATCAAAGCTCTCTCCCCTCGAGCCACCAGTGGAGTGTATGTCATTCAGCCTGCAGGGGTCAGATCCCCCTTTAAGGTATGGAAACATCCAAATATTTAGGCCAGGTACTACATTTACTTTTCTCATTTGGTCACACCACCACACAGAGGCAGTAAAGCTTAGCTATGGAATGTTGAAGGTGTCGCCAGGCTTGCCAGAGTTACGGGAGTTCCACAGGGTTCCATTCTTGGATCGTTTTTGTTCACAACAAAACAATTTGTTGATTCAAAAGTACATTTATATTGTATACAGGTGTATTGTGAGATGCTGGCGGACGGAGGCTGGACAGTCTTTCAAATGCGCACCGGGGCAGAGGTTCTTTTCAACAAGACGTGGGCTGAATACGAACAAGGCTTTGGGCTTCTACGGAGTAAGGAAGGGTCCCTCTGAGCACATCACATTTCACCAGCAACTAATTTTTGTCTATAATCCTCATGTTTACATCTAAGGCAACTTATAGAGGGTTCCCTGTACTCTACTCTTCTCAATTCAGTTCTCTTTGCTGTTGTTTCCTAGAGGACCACTGGCTGGGTCTGAACAAGGTGTTTGCTCTAACAAAGGGGGGCAGGGGGCGGAGATCGACCATGCGGGTCGACCTGTGGGACTTTGAAGGGGGCACTGCCTTCGCTGAGTACAGTGACTTCCGACTGGGCAGGGAGAATGAGGCCTACAAGCTGAACGTTGGAGCCTACAGGGGCAACGCAGGTAATGGTGAATTTCAACAGCACAAGGTGACAGTGGTCATATTATTTACTTCAGTGTTATAGTTATTTCACATTTGGTGGCAGCAATGGGACCTCTACACATCACACATATATGTCATTTGGTATGTATGCTGGGTTGATATTCTTAAATGTTGTATGCCTTTGAAGTCAATACAATTAAGAGTGAATTAGAAGTAGGACTAATGTTCTCTCTCTTCATCACTCCCTGTATCTCCGTAGGTGATGCCATTCGTGGGAAATACGCCGGCATTGACCAGAATGGTTTTGGCTTCAGCACAACCGACAAGGACAATGATGGCTGCTCGCCCTGCATCTTTGGCGACATCGCCGAGAACACATGCAGCTTCTCGGAGGGAGGAGGAGGGTGGTGGTACAGCCGCTGTGGCTCTGCCAGCCTGAACGGCGACTGGCACCCCGCCGGCGAACACATCGGCTGGGCCTCCGGCCTCCACTGGGAGACCTGGAAAGGACCTGCCCCATACTCAGCCCGAGCCAGCCGCATGATGATCAAGTCTGTGTGAGGCCACGTCTCAATACATCTGAAATGGTTTCCTAGGCCTATGTCTCCTTTCCTTTATGACCACCGGTCTGAGAAGCACCTGGCAGTGTGGCACAGTAGTGGGCATGAGTAGAGGAAGCCATTAAAAGAACTGGAACACACACAGCTATGTGTTCCATGGAGTGATGCCTGCATGTCGTGCCATATTGCTTTAGCTTGAATGGTCTGTTTATTTGGGCATGTTGTCCAATCAACACACTGTATTTGCGCTTTTTCATCTATTTGTTTCTTCATGTTTTTGTTTATCCCATTCTCTTTGTTGTATTATATCATGATGCACAAATCAGAGCCAACATGTAAGTGACAGAAATAGAAAATATAGTTTTTTTTTACACTTGACCATTTAAAGTCTAAAGTCCACCATGCTCAGAGCCACCATGTTTTCAGTGAAGAGAAAATACCTTGTGGAAGTTTTACTTGTTACACAGCAACAATTCTACAGATCTAACTTGTGAACTGTTTCATCACATAGTTTGGCATAACTTATATTCTAGAATGTTGATACTGTATGCATTTTTAAATAGAATAACTTTTTGAACATTTCTTTAGCACAAACTTAGCCCATATTCAATCAAGTTCAGACACCATTATTTTTGCCCTGTAAACATGCTTGGATGCATGCATTCTATGGTGTGTGTTTATAGTGAAATAAAAGTTGTACTTACTGCATATTAAATCATTAGTGGTTTCTCATCCAGTAAATAGGTTTGTTTTTCTCCTACCCTAGAAGCCTGGTTTCTAACTTTGATTGATTATGGATCTTTATCTTTGTTACACGTTGCTACATTAAGCCCAGGGCTCACTTGAAAAATCATAAAATATTTAATTTGTTTTTTTTATAAAGCCCTTATACATCAGCAGAGTGCACAAAGTGCTTATACCGAAACCCATCTTAAAACACCAAAGAGCAAGCAATGCAGATGTAGAAGCACTGTGGCTAGGAAAAACTCCCTAGAAAGGCAGGAACCTAGAAAGAAACCTAGAGAGGAACCAGGCTCTGAGGGGTGGCCAGTCTTCTTCTGGCTGTGCCCGGTGGAGATTATAAGAGTACATGACCATTAAGGCCAAGTCGTTCTCCAAGATGTTCAAACGTTCATAGATGACCAGCAGGGTCAAATAATAATCACAGTGGTTGTAGAGGGTGCAACAGGTAAGCACCTCAGGAGTATATGTCAGTTGGCAAAAAAAAAAAAAAAAAGAGATCCCAATGTGACTGATCCAGGTTAAATAAAGGATCAATAAAATAAAAACAGATTACCAAATCAACGTACCCTGTTTTACCACAACACTTTGAACATGATGTAACATTTCAGAAAATAAAAAAAATACAATAATAAGAAATTAGGCATTCAGGTAATTGCAGTTTCAAATGAATGCAGCCCACTATCCCACCTGAAGTATTCTCACTCAACACACACACACACACCACAGGAGGTTGGTGACACTTTAATTGGGGAGAACGGGCTCGTGGTAATGACTGGAGCAGAATCAGTGGAATGGTATCAAATACATCAAACACATGGTTTCCAGGTGTTTGATGCCATTCCATTCGCTCCGTTTTGGCCATTATTATGAGCCGTCCTCCCCTCAGCAGCATCCTGGTCACACACACCTCTTATATATATAATGTATTATATTGAGATATTAGCCCAGAATAACCCAGAATGCGAACTAAATGGACTAACAGACTGGGAACATTCTCAAGTGGTCATGTCTTGTGTCTTGACTCACCTTCCTGCTTTCTCTCCTCTTTCTCTTCCTTCTGGAAGACTTTACCATCTGGCTGCTCCTTCCATCGCACAGTTGCACCTCCATCTCTCTTGGTGATCTCTGCCTGTATCTAAAAACAACATGGACGACAAATGCTGTATAAAGATGTGATCCACAGAAAATTATCTGATGGCCATTTACTCATTTGTATAAGTGTTGTCACATGTCTGAGAGGTATTCTTTCACTTCATTGATTAGGCTACAGTACAACGCTGTCAAAGAGCCGTAGCAAATCTATAGCAAAGATCCAAAGTTCCTCCCTGAAACTAATATTCCTGTTGATATTACACAGGTATTGTATTTTAATTATGGCTTTATAAGAAGGTTGTTTTGCATCTTTAATGTCGGCACTGGCTGTGTCCTTATGGTTGTGAATATCCTCCTTTCTTATTAGCCTCTGTTACATCACTACTGATACTAAAGGTAAAATGTCTGGATATGTTTCCATCAGCCTTCTATTCCCTTTCATGTTCCTTCACAAAGGATAGGAAACGAGGACAGTACATCTATCTGGGAGGATTGGGACACAGGCTGACTCCTGAAAACTCTTCTCTCACCTGCGCCAGAATTTGCTCTGAAACGGTCTTCTAAGTGTATCACATTCTCTGCCCTGCCATCAGTTGAGCCCTTCAGATTGCACTCCTGTCGACTTTGTGAGAAGATTAAGATTAAAATGTACGTATAGAAATTACATATATAATCCCTAGAATAGACAATGGGATCTTGCAACATGCCTAAAAAACTAATCAGATATGGTAAAACGTATCAAACAATGAATTTGTATATATATATCGTGATCTGTGGTTAGCATTAACCGTTCTAAAAACTACACTACTAGTTGTATCACTGGAATTGTATATTTAGGAAATAAGGTCCGAGGCGGTGTGTTATATTGGTCAATATACCACAGCTAATGGCTGCTCTTAGGCACGACGCAAAGGGGAGTGGTTATAGAGGGTGCAACAGATCAACACCTCAGGAGTAAATGTCAGTTGGCTTTTCATAGCCAAGCATTCAGATGTCCAGACAGCAGGCCTGAGAGCGAGAGTGAGAGAGAGAGAGAGAGAGAGAGAGAGAAGAGAGAGAGAGAGAGAGAGAGAGAGAGAGAGAGAGAGAGAGAGAGAGAGAGAGAGAGAGAGAGAGAGAGAGAGAGAGAGAGAGAGAGAGAGAGAGAGAGAGAGAGACAAAGAATTCGAAAACAAACCCAATTTTGATAAACTCCCTTATCTACTGGGTGAAAAACCACAGTGTGCCATCACAGCTGCAAGATTTGTGACCTGTTGCCACAAGAAAAGGGCAACCAGTCAAGAACAAACACCATTGTAAATACAACCCATATTTATGTTTATTTATTTTCCCATTTGTACTTTAACTATTTGCACATTGTTACAACACGGTATATTTACATAATATGACATTTGAAATGTCTTTATTCTTTTGAAACTTCTGAGTGTAATGTTTACTGTTAATATTTATTGTTTATTTCACTTTTGTTTACTATCTACTTCACTTGCTTTGGCAATGTTAACACATGTTTCCCATGCCAATAAAGCCCTTAAATTGAATTGAAATTGAGAGAGAGAGAGAGAGAGAGAGAGAGAGAGAGAGAGAGAGAGAGAGAGAGAGAGAGAGAGAGAGAGAGAGAGAGAGGGTTGAAACAGCAGGTCCGGGACAAGGTAGCACCTCTGGTAAAACAGGTCTGGATCAGCAGCTCTACAAGATTGACTGGGGACAGGGACATACAGGAGTTCTCAGGCCAGGTAGTCCTGAGGCATGGTCAGGTTCTCCAGGAGGGGGGTGGGGACATAAAGAGTATGCCTAAGATCACACAGTACAGCAGATAGGACAGACTGACCCTAGCCCACCGCCACATAGGGTAGCATAGATACTGGAGACTGAGACAGAGGGGGTTGGGGGACAATGTGGCCCAATCCAAAGTTACCCCTGGACAGGGCCAATCAGGCAGGAAATAATCCCACCCACTTGGCCAAAGCACAGCCCCCACAAGGGATATCAACAGACCACTAATTTACTACACTGAGACAAGTATAGCTCACCAAGATCTCCCCCACCACACAAGCAGAGGAGGCGCAAAGCCAATATCACGTCAGTGACTCAATCCACTCACGTCGAGTATAGCCGTTAAAAAACTGGAACGACGTGGTGCGCCCTCCAAGGGATGGCAACGGTGAGCGCGAGCAAGCCAGTGAGTTAGCCCCCTCAATAGGGTCAGAGGCAGAGAATCCCAGTGGAGAGTGGGGAGACAGCAAGGGTGGTTCGTCACTCCAGTGCCTTATTGTTGTTCGCCTTTGCACCTCTCGGCCAGACTATGCTCAATCATAGGACTTACTGAAGAGATGAGTCTTCAGTAAGTCTTCAGATGGGTCTTCAGTAAAGACTTAAAAGGTTGAGACAGAGTCTGCGTCTCTCACATGGATCGGCAGACCATTCCATGAAAGACGAGCTCTTTAGGAAAAAGCCCTGCCTCCAGCTGCTTGCTTAGAAATTCTAGGAACAATAAGGAGGCCTGCGTCTTGTGACTAAACTATGGTATTTCACGTAAACAAAAAAAAAAGTTTTGGATGAATGACTCAGGGGTGGAAGATGTGTTCAACACCAAAGAGTGCTCAATCAAAAATGTTGAACATAAGACAGGGGGCATTACAAGTGATATCAGCCTTGACTTTTGTACTAAGAGTTTTGTAAATATACCACTTACATTTGAAAAACGTGCCAACGTGATTGAAAAAAACTTATATATGCCATTTAGCAGAACATAATTGTATATACACTGAGTGTACAAAACATTGAGAACACCTTCCTAATATTGAGTTGCACCCCCTATTGCCCTCAGAACATGCCTCCATTCGTCGGGGCATGGACTCTACAGTGTCACAGGGATTCTGGCCCATGTTGACTCCAAGGCTTCAAACAGTTGTGTCAAGTTGGCTGGATGTCCTTTGGGGGGTGGACCATTGTTGATACACACAGGAAACTGTTGAGTGTGAAAAACCTAGCAGTGTTGCAGTTCTTGGCACACTGAAACCAGTGCGCCTCGCACCTACTACCAAATCCCGTTCAAAGGCACTTAAATATTTTGTCTTGCCCATTCACCCTCTGAATGGCACACATACACAATCCATGTCTCAATTGTCTCAAGGCTTAAAAATAATTCTGTAACCTGTCTCTTCCCCTTCATCTACACTGATTGAAGTGGATTTAACAGGTGACATCAAAAAGGGATCATAGCTTTCACCTGTTCTTTTGTGCAGTCAGTGTATATTGTAGCAATCCTCGCTATATGAGCCACATTACAATTCCCACCATGTGGGTTAACACTATTGGCCTGATGAGTAGGGTGTTTGCAGGGATTGATGTTAACGTCTGAAAGGCAGTTGCTCGTTGGGCTACTCAGGAAAAAATGTTGGTTGCCCAAGGATTATGATCACTTGACCCAAAATGTAAATTAGCTATTTATATGCAGAAATGCTATATACAGTATTGCCAGCCTTTCACCTACACATAGGGGAGGAACCAGAAATATCTGTTGTGGAACTATTTGTATTTTGGTTGTTGTCAGTACAAAATGTTCACAGAGCAGGCTCAACTTGCTCGACTTCCATAAATGCCATACATTTTCTCTTTCACTTAAAAAATGGGGAGGATCGAGAAAAATCAGCTTTAGGCTGGAATTATTTATCACCTCAGAGCAGGCTCAACTAGCACGACTGCTCAGTTCACTTCCCCCAGACAATAGGGGAACCCTTAATGTCAATCCCTGGTTCACATCCCTGCCCTGCTGTTTGCTACAATATCTTAAATGACAGTGTTTTTAATGAATTTGATTATATAATATTGAAGCCCATTCAAAACAGCATGGGAAAGGATATGGAAGTAAAGCGTAAGCGGGCATCACTTTCACAGTGAATATAAATCCCTGATTACACATGTAGGCGATATCATGGTGACGTTAGCTGGCTACACGCATGCGCAGAATCACGTGATCAGGTCTAACTGTCGTGTAACTTCTCCCTTAACCATTGCCCTAACCTTAAAGAGTGATTGCCTTTAAAAAGCAACAAATCCCTTTGAAAACGGCCTATGTAGCATTGATATGAGCAACAGAAAACACATGTGCCAATCGCCCTTTAACCAAGTTGAAGCGTTGGCTAAACTTCACCCGGGTTATTGTGTAATTGAAGTCATCATTTTGATAGGCTAATGTAATTATTTTGACGAGGCAAGTAAATTCTTGTCATAATTCAACGTTCCAAAATCCGACATTTGTGACCGTTGGACAAAGGTCTAGTATCGCAGTGAGTTGATAGTAAATACTCTTTGTGACAACTGTCAGTGACACAAGCAACAATGGAGGCAAACACATACTTAGAAAGGGAGTACTTTCCCTGGACCAGAATTGAAGGACGTTGACTTAAAACTAATTGCAATTAACTATCTTTAGATGGTAGGTCATCTGGTCTGGAGAAGCTCTGATCATGCAGCAGTAGGTGAGGTCTGACTCTCCAGTGCTCAGAATGGTATCCTACGAAGCAAGCTACATCTACTCGGGGTTTTCTAAAGCTAAACAGCTTCAGTTAGCTTCACATTCCAGTTCAGGCTTAATCTGTACTACGACCTCTAGCAGGCTTGTAAATGCGCTTGCATGTCACCAGTGGTGTAAAGTACTTAAGTAAAAAGTACTACTTAATTCGTTTTTTGGGGTATCTGTACTTTACTTTACTGTTGATACATGTATTTTGGACAACTTTTACTTTTACTTCACTACATTCCTAAAGAAAATAATATACTTTTTACTCCATACATTTTGCCAGACACCCAAAAGTACTCGTTACATTTTGCATGCTTAGCAGGACAGGAAAAAGGTAAAATTCACGCACTTTTCAAGAGAACATCCCTGGTCATCCCTACTGCCTCTGATCTGGCGGACTCACTAAACACACATGCTTCGTTTGTAAATTATGTCTGAGTGTTGGAGTGTGCCCCTGGCTATCTGTAAATAAATAAAAAATACAAGAAAATTGTGCCTTCTGGTTTGCTTAATATAAGGAATGTGAACTAATTTATACTTTTACTTTTGATACTTAAGTATATTTTAGCAATTACATTTACTTTTGATATGTAAGTATATTTAAAACCAAATACTTATAGACTTTTACTCAAGTATTATTTTACTGGGTGACTTTCACTTTTACTTTAGTCATTTTCTATTAAGGTATCTTTACTTTTGACAATTGGGTACTTTTTCCACCACTGCATGTCGTACATGGCTATTCAAATGCTGAACTCTTCATTGAGACAATGTTAAAACATCAATCCATGGGCGAGTCAGTGCCACATTACTGAAATCAAAATGAAATAAAAAGTTATCTTGCAAATTCCGCAGGCTATGGTGTGAAATAGGTTTATAGAAATGCTATCTTAATTGTATTACTTATCGTTAATGGCGACTTTGGTGTGCTTATCAATACAAAACCACAAGCAAACTTTTCCCACTCCTATCAATAAGATAATTGTATTGTCATACAAAAGTGTTACTGTGCGTGAAGTTTAAAATGCATTCTGTCATTACTAAATGTGTAATGTGATATACTTTAACATTTCTATTTTTTAACACACAAAGAACATTTCACTGATAATGAAGGGGATGATGATGCAATCTTTGCAAGAGGGAGGGAGTCTGATTTCATTGGTCCTTAGCTCGCAGCTCAGTCATTTCATTCAGGGTAAGTGGAGTTAGCCGTGAGTTAGCCTGCCCCGGAGCATGCTAGTTCTGAAGGATTCGTTGCCATAGAAATGTACCTGGCTAAAAGGTGAGCCACTTTCGTAAAACCAGTTATTCCGAGTTGCAGAATTACCTCGCTAACACCTCAAACCTGCTTCGTAGGATACCCATCTGGTCACCTCTGAGACTGTGTTTGTCAGAGTGTGTCAGGACAAAACATTTTTTTGGTCCTGATACCTCCACTATGGGTTCAAAACCAATTACATTTTTCTGCTCCCGCAAGCATTACTCATGTCAGAGTTTTTGCAGAGCAGTCACAGAAGATCCATCCCGTACTAGAACATCTGAGTTGGACACTGATGATACAACTGTGGAAAGAATATCCACAGAGCAGAGTTAGAGAGGGAACTGATCGGTCTACAGCATAAACTGAGGTGTCCAAAAGTAATCAGATTACCAAAAATGTGTTACTTATTTCATGTAATCCAATGGATTACGTTACTAATTACTTTTATTGTCATGTAATCTGTAATCAGTAACTGATTACATTTTTCAAGTAATCCACCCAACCCTGATACATAAATAATACCATTTGAAACAATTGGCAACTGTTTTTGGGGTGAATAGGATGCATCTAAAGACATTAGAGAGATACACACATAAACACGTACTTTATTTGATTCCTTGCTCATTGGATTGTGCTGGATGTACTCTTGGCGGTTTGTAATTTCCTCTAAACTCCAGTATTGGAATGTTAAGAGTGTTTTCTTTGGGGCGGGGGCTGTGAGTAGCATAGCAACAGGGCTCACAGAGCCCACAATAACATTAGCACAAGCACATGGTGGGGCAGTGTTTTTTTGCAACAACATTAACTATATATCTGTCATCCTTTGAGGCAACTGACAACACTTGAAAAAAACTGAGGCCCACACACAGAATATGCTCCCAATTTACCACCTTTATTGACGACATTTAGATCCAACACGGATCTTCGTCAGGTCAAGCGACTGACAACCGTTACAGGAAACGTGGAGTGAGGGTATGTAGAGTAGATGATGTTTGAGTCAATAAATAAATTGGAGCGGCTGCGAATCCGACTTTACTGGACTTTTACGAGATTTTAGGATGATTGTGTGAAGTGTCACATTTTTGTCTCATGTAGACACAACTCAAAAGCGCCACTAGGACAACTTTGTGCTTTGATTGAAACAAAACACTGGTATGCTACAGTTTCTTAACACCATCTTCTCTAAATTTGCACGCTGTACATTACTAAAAAGATCTAAATGCATATTCCCATTTGAATGAAATGGTTGGCATGCAGATGCTGCATGGACATTTCACTGGTAAAACTTGAAGAATTATAGTTCACGATTGACAGTGACAAATATGAAGGGAGGGTGACCACAACAATTTGTGTGTAAAGTAGAGGTAAAGAAACATATGCACAGAACATGATACAGATCTTTCCAGGAGATCCAGAGGGGCGGAACAGGGGCGGAACGGCCGGTTACCTACGGATCTACACCCTTGGCCTAAATAAATAGGCTTACACCCTCTCTGAATGAACTTTCAACTGACTGGGAGTAGACCATAGACCGTAAAGGAATACACAGGACAAGGTAGGTTTTCTCTACATGAACCACACACAGGCAAATTTCAAAATTGTGATTATAATAACTAACATAATATTTATCCTGTGTGAAATGTCTAATGATGGCAGCATAACAAAAAGTATATACTATAACTGTTTAATTTTCCTTTATTTGGTCAAACTGAATTTCAAGGGAACATGTATGGTGATCACTGTGTTGTGAATAAAGTGGGAATGGTGACGTTTCAGGTTCTCTGTGATAATGTTGTGATATTTGCCACTAGTTTGCTAAGATGAGTTGGACATTTCCTTATCAGTTTCCAAAATATATTAATTTTGGTGGGATTACAATAAAAAAAATTGTATGTCATATCAATGCTACCCATAAAAAGGAAAAAGCTGACAAATGTTAATCACTCCATCTTTTTCTCTCTCTCGCTATCAGAACTTTGGACAAAATGTGGAATAGGATATTTTTTTGTGGACTGGTGGTCTGTCTCATCTGCCTTACTGACCAGACTCAGGTAAGAACATAGTCAGTCAACACTGATAAACAGAGAAACATGTTATTCCTTTAAACCTGGGAGTAACCATTACTTATCTGCTGGTTTTGTACAGGGCCAGAAAACACCTTTAGTTGTTCAAAGTAAGTGTTCGTTTTTTTATTTGTTTAACTTGCATTGTAAACACAAGAGACAGCCATTCTTAACCTGTCCATTACCTTTTTCAATACCTTGTTGTGTATGTGCATGTGTTTTTGCGTGTTTCAGGGATAGATTGCACACAAATCAAAATTCTCTCCCCCCGAGCCACCAGTGGAGTGTATGTCATTCAGCCTGCAGGAGTCACATCCCCCTTTAAGGTATGGAAACATCCAAATATTTAGGCCATGTACTATATCTACTGTTGTCATTTGGTTACACAACCACACAGGGGCAGTAAAGCTTAGCTACAGAATGTTGAAGGTGTCGGCAGGCTTGCCAGAGTTACTGGAGTTCCACAGGGTTTCATTCTTGGACTGTTTTTGTTCACAAGAAAACAATTTGTTGATTCAAAAGTACATTTATATTGTATACAGGTGTATTGTGAGATGCTGGCGGACGGAGGCTGGACAGTCTTTCAAAGGCGCACCGGGGCAGAGGTTCTTTTCAACAAGACGTGGGCTGAATACGAACAAGGCTTTGGGCATTTACAGAGTAAGGAAGGTTCCCTCTGAGCACCACATATTCCCCCAGCAACTGATACTGAGAACTGTGTAGTTTGCTGAGCCAATGTTAGACAATTGAAATAAATTTTTGTCTATAATGCTCATGTTTACTTCTAAGTCAAGTTATCATGGAGGGTTCCCGATACTGCAGTGCATTTACGTTGAGTACGTTTTCCTCAATTCAGTTCTCTTCCCTGTTGTTTCCTAGAGGACCACTGGCTGGGTCTGAGTAAGGTGTTTGCTCTAACCAAGGGGAGCAAGGGGCGGAGATCGACTATGCGGGTCGACCTGTGGGACTTTGAAAAGGGCACTGCATTCGCTGAGTACAGTGACTTCCGTCTGGGCACGGAGAAGGAGGCCTACAAGCTGAACGTTGGAGCCTACAGAGGCAACGCAGGTAACGGTGAATTTCAACAGCACAAGGTGACAGTGGTCATATTATTTACTTCATTGTTATAGTTTATTCACATTTGGTGGCAGCAATGGGACCTCTACACATCACATATATGTCATATGATATGTATGCTGGGTTGATATTCTTAAATGTTGTATGCCTTTGAAGTCAATACAATTAAGAGTGAATTAGAAGTAGGACTAATGTTCTCTCTCTTCATCACTCCCTGTATCTCCGTAGGTGATGCCATTCGTGGGAAATACGCCGGCATTGACCAGAATGGTTTTGGCTTCAGCACAACCGACAAGGACAATGATGGCTGCTCGCCCTGCATCTTTGGCGACATCGCCGTGATCGGGTGCAGCTTCTTCGATGGAGGAGGGTGGTGGTACAGCCGCTGTGGCTCCGCCAGCCTGAACGGAGACTGGCACCCTGCCGGCGAACACATCGGCTGGATGTCCGGCCTCTACTGGAAGACCTGGAAAGGACCTGTCCCGTACTCGGTCCGAGCCAGCCGCATGATGATCAAGTCTGTGTGGGAGAAGGTTATTATAGCAAACTAAAACTTGAATCATGAAAAAACTATTTTGTAAACTGAAATAAAATAATGAACAAGCTCGTTTGAAAAACTAAAACTATGCTGAAACTATTATCTTTGTCTCCAAAAGAAACTTTATTCTTCTAAATCTTGCTAGCTAGCTAGCTATATTAGCGAAGCCAGCTGCAGTCACATATTGGCTACCTAGCAACATTAAATCATTTCTATTTTCTGGAGGCATTGGAAACGCAATTTGAGCTAGCCCACAAAGGCCAGCCCAACCTGGGTTGACCTCAAAGTGCCAGTTAGCTTGGGTGCTTGACTGCCTTTACGAACGGACAATCTGACAACGCTCTGAATTTAAGAACGCCCAGAGCGCACTCTGGCACTCCAGAGTGAATTTACGAACACACTATAAAGCCACAATGGTCAGGCTAATGTTTTCAGTGAAGACAAAATACTCTGTGGAAGTTTTATTGGTTACATTGCAACAATTCTACATATCTAACTTGTGAACAGTTTCATTACATAGTTTGACATAATTTATAATCTAGAATGTTGATATTGCATGCATTTGTTTAGCACACACTTAGCCCATATTCAATCAAACTCAGGCACCATTCTTTTTTAACTGTTAACATGCTAGGAATCATGCTTTCAATAATAATAATAATAATAATATGCCATTTAGCAGACGCTTTTATCCAAAGCGACTTACAGTCATGCGTGCATACATTTTTGTGTATGGGTGGTCCCGGGGATTGAACCCACTACCTTGGCGTTACAAGCGCCGTGCTCTACCAGCTGAGCTGGTCTGTGTTTATGGTGAAATAATAGTTGTACTTATAGAATATTAAATAATTCATGGTTTCTCATCCCACAGTTAATGGGTTTGTTTTTGTCTTACCCTAGAAGCCTGTTTTCTAGCTTTGGCGGATCTTTAGCTTTTTTTACACGTTGCTACAATAAGCACTGGGCTCACATGAAGAAGAGATGTAACTGATCCTGGTTAAATAAAGGGTACATAAAATAATTAAGGCGTTACCTTTGCTAAATTATGACTAACAAGGCAATGTACCCTGTTGCACCTACCACAACTCTTTGAACATCATGTAACATTTCAGATAAAGCAGAACAATTACAAGAAATTGCCCATTGTCAATCAGTTGACTGCTGTTTCAAATGTTGCAGCCCACTTTGTCATCTCAATAAGTATTCCTGTGATTTCTTTACACAATGTCCTGAAGAGATAATCAGACACACACACACACACACACGAAGAGGTATTGTAACATGTATTGCTATTGTTATTATGATGTGTTATATTGAGATATGAACCCAGAATAACCCAGAATGAGAACTAAATGGACTAACAGACTGGGAACATTCTCAAGTGGTCATGTCTTGTGTCTTGACTCACCTTCCTGCTTTCTCTCCTCTTTCTCTTCCTTCTGGAAGACTTTACCATCTGGCTGCTCCTTCCATCGCACAGTTGCACCTCCATCTCTCTTGGTGATCTCTGCCTGTATCTAAAAACAACATGGATGACAAATGCTGTATAAAGATGTGATCCACAGAAAATTATCTGATGGCCACTTACTCATTTGTATAAGTGTTGTCACATGTCTGAGAGGTATTCTTTCACTTCATTGATTAGGCTACAGTACAATGCTGTCAAAGAGCCGTAGCAAATCTATAGCAAAGATCCAAAGTTCCTCCCTGAAACTAATATTCCTGTTGATATTACACAGGTATTGTATTTTAATTATGGCTTTATAAGGTTTTTTTGTATCTTTACTGGCTGTGTCCTTATGGTTGTGAATATCCTCCTTTCTTATTAGCCTTTGTTACATCACTACTGATACTAAAGGTAAAATGGCTGGATATGTTTCCATCAGCCTTCTATTACCTTTCATGTTCCTTCACAAAGGATAGGAAACGAGGACAGTACATCTATCTGGTAGGATTGGGACACAGGATGACTCCTGAAAACTCTTCTCTCACCTGCGCCAGAATTTGCTCTGAAACGGTCTTCTAAGTGTATCACATTCTCTGCCCTGCCATCAGTTGAGCCCTTCAGATTGTACTCCTGTCGACTTTGTGAGAAGATTAAGATTAAAATGTACGTATAGAGATTACATATATAATCCCTAGCATAGACAATGGGCTAAAAAACTAATCAGATATGGTAAAACGTATCAAACAATGAATTTGTATATATATATCGTGATCTGTGGTTATCATTAACCGTTCTAAAAACTACACTACTAGTTGTATCACTGGAATTGTATATTTAGGAAATAAGGTCCGAGGCGGTGTGTTATATTGGTCAATATACCACAGCTAACGGCTGTTCTTAGGCACGACGCAAAGGGGAGTGGTTATAGAGGGTGCAACAGATCAACACCTCAGGAGTAAATGTCAGTTGGCTTTTCATAGCCAAGCATTCAGATGTCCAGACAGCAGGCCCGAGAGCGAGAGTGAGAGAGAGAGAGAGAGAGAGAGAGAGAGAGAGAGAGAGAAAGAGAGAGAGAGAGAGAGAGAGAGAGAGAGAGAGAGAGAGAGGGTTGAAACAGCAGGTCTGGGACAAGGTAGCACCTCTGGTAAAACAGGTCAGGGTTCCATAGCCGCAGGTAGAAACACTAGAACTGGATCAGCAGCTCTACAAGATTGACTGGGGACAGGGACAGGGACAGACAGGAGTTCTCAGGCCAGGTAGTCCTGAGGCATGGTCAGGTTCTCCAGGAGGGGGGTGGGGACATAAAGAGTATGCCTAAGATCACTCAGTACAGCAGATAGGAGAGACTGACCCTAGCCCACCGCCACATAGGGTAGCATAGATACTGGAGACTGAGACAGAGGGGGTTGGGGGACAATGTGGCCCAATCCAAAGTTACCCCTGGACAGGGCCAATTAGGCAGTATATAATCCCACCCACTTGGCCAAAGCACAGCCCCCACAAGGGATATCAACAGACCACTAACTTACTACACTGAGACAAGTATAGCTCACCAAGATCTCCCCCACCACACAAGCAGAGGAGGCGCAAAGCCAGTATCACGTCAGTGACTCAATCCACTCAAGCCGGAAAAAAACTGGAACGACGTGATGCGCCCTCCAAGGGATGGCAACGGTGAGCGCGAGCAAGCCAGTGAGTTAGCCCCCTCAATAGGGTCAGAGGCAGAGAATCCCAGTGGAGAGTGGGGAGACAGCAAGGGTGGTTCGTCACTCCAGTGCCTTATTGCTGTTCACCTTTGCACCTCTCAGCCAGACTATGCTCAATCATAGGACTTACTGAAGAGATGAGTCTTCAGTAAGTCTTCAGATGGGTCTTCAGTAAAGACTTAAAAGGTTGAGACAGAGTCTGCGTCTCTCACATGGATCGGCAGACCATTCCATGAAAGACGAGCTCTTTAGGATAAAGCCCTGCCTCCAGCTGCTTGCTTAGAAATTCTAGGAACAATAAGGAGCCCTGCATCTTGTGACTAAACTATGGTATTTCACGTAAACAAAAAAAAAATGTTTTGGATGAATGAGGAAGATGTGTTCAACACCAAAGAGTGCTCAATCAAAAATGTTGAACATAAGACAGGGGGCATTACAAGTGATATCAGTCTTGACTTTTGTACTAAGAGTTTTGTAAATATACCACTTACATTTGAAAAACGTGCCAACGTGATTGAAAAAAACTTATATATGCCATTTAGCAGAACATAATTGTATATACACAGAGTGTACAAAACATTGAGAACACCTTCCTATTATTGAGTTGCACCCCCTATTGCCCTCAGAACATGCCTCCATTCGTCGGGGCATGGACTCTACAGTGTCGAAAGCGTTCCGCAGGGATTCTGGCCCATGTTGACTCCAATGCTTCCCACAGTTGTGTCAAGTTGGCTGGATGTCCTATGGGAGGTGGACCATTGTTGATACACACGGGAAACTGTTGAGTGTGAAAAACCCAGCAGTGTTGCAGTTCTTGGCACACTGAAACCAGTGCGCCTCGCACCTACTCCCGTTCAAAGGCACTTAAATATTTTGTCTTGCACATTCACCCTCTGAATGGCACACATACACAAACCATGTCTCAATTGTCTCAAGGCTTAAAAATAATTCTGTAACCTGTCTCCTCCCCTTCATCTACACTGATTGAAGTGGATTTAACAGGTGACATCAATAAGGGATCATAGCTTTCACCTGTTATTTTGTGCAGTCAGTGTATATTGTAGCAATCCTCGCTATACAGTGGGGGAAAAAAGTATTTAGTCAGCCACCAATTGAGCAAGTTCTCCCACTTAAAAAGATGAGAGAGGCCTGTAATTTTCATCATAGGTACACGTCAACTATGACAGACAAATTGAGGGAAAAAAATCCAGAAAATTACATTGTAGGATTTTTTATGAATTTATTTGCAAATTATGGTGGAAAATAAGTATTTGGTCACCTATAAAAAAGCAAGATTTCTGGCTCTCACAGACCTGTAACTTCTTCTTTAAGAGGCTCCTCTGTCCTCCACTCGTTACCTCTATTAATGGCACCTGTTTGAACTTGTTATCAGTATAAAAGACACCTGTCCACAACCTCAAACAGTCACACTCCAAACTCCACTATGGCCAAGACCAAAGAGCTGTCAAAGGACACCAGAAACAAAATTGTAGACCTGCACCAGGCTGGGAAGACTGAATCTGCAATAGGTAAGCAGCTTGGTTTGAAGAAATCAACTGTGGGAGCAATTATTAGGAAATGGAAGACATACAAGTCCACTGCTAATCTCCCTCGATCTGGGGCTCCACGCAAGATCTCACCCCGTGGGGTCAAAATGATCACAAGAACGGTGAGCAAAAATCCCAGAACCACACGGGGGGACCTAGTGAATGACCTGCAGAGATCTGGGACCAAAGTAACAAAGCCTACCATCAGTAACACACTACACCGCCAGGGACTCAAATCCTGCAGTGCCAGACGTGTCCCCCTGCTTAAGCCAGTACATGTCCAGGCCCGTCTGAAGTTTGCTAGAGTCCATTTGGATGATCCAGAAGAGGATTGGGAGAATGTCATATGGTCAGATGAAACCAAAATATAACTTTTTGGTAAAAACTCAACTCGTCGTGTTTGGAGGACAAAGAATGCTGAGTTGCATCCAAAGAACACCATACCTACTGTGAAGCATGGGGGTGGAAACATCATGCTTTGGGGCTGTTTTTCTGCAAAGGGACCAGGACGACTGATCCGTGTAAAGGAAAGAATGAATGGGGCCATGTATCGTGAGATTTTGAGTGAAAACCTCCTTCCATCAGCAAGGGCATTGAAGATGAAACGTGGCTGGGTCTTTCAGCATGACAATGATCCCAAACACACCGCCCGGGCAACGAAGGAGTGGCTTCGTAAGAAGCATTTCAAGGTCCTGGAGTGGCCTAGCCAGTTCTCAACCCCATAGAAAATCTTTGGAGGGAGTTGAAAGTCCGTGTTGCCCAGCGACAGCCCCAAAACATCACTGCTCTAGAGGAGATCTGCATGGAGGAATGGGCCAAAATACCAGCAACAGTGTGTGAAAACCTTGTGAAGACTTACAGAAAACGTTTGACCTGTGTCATAGCCAACAAAGGGTATAAACAAAGTATTGAGAAACTTTTGTTATTGACCAAATACTTATTTTCCACCATAATTTGCAAATAAATTCATTAAAAATCCTACAATGTGATTTTCTGGATTTTTTTTCTTTCATTTTGTCTGTCATAGTTGACGTGTACCTATGATGAAAATTACAGGCCTCTCTCATCTTTTTAAGTGGGAGAACTTGCACAATTGGTGGCTGACTAAATACTTTTTTTCCCCACTGTATGAGCCACATTACAATTCCCACCATGTGGGTTAACACTATTGGCCTGATGAGTAGGGTGTTTGCAGGGATTGATGTTAACGTCTGAAAGGCAGTTGCTCGTTGGGCTACTCAGGAATATTTTTTGGTTGCCCAAAGATTATGATCACTTGACCCAAAATGTAAATTAGCTATTTATATGCAGAAATGCTATATACAGTATTGCCAGCCTTTCACCTACACATAGGGGAGGAACCAGAAATATCTGTTGTGGAACTATTTGTATTTTGGTTGTTGTCAGTACAAAATGTTCACAGAGCAGGCTCAACTTGCTCGACTTCCATAAATGCCATACATTTTCTCTTTCACTTAAAAAATGGGGAGGATCGAGAAAAATCAGCTTTAGGCTGGAATTATTTATCACCTCAGAGCAAGCTCAACTAGCACGACTGCTCAGTTCACTTCCCCCAGACAATAGGGGAACCCTTAATGTCAATCCCTGGTTCACATCCCCGCCCTGCTGTTTGCTACGATATCTTAAATGACAGTGTTTTTAATGAATTTGATTTTATAATATTGAAGCCCATTCAAAACACCATGGGAAAGGATATGGAAGTAAAGCGTAAGCGGGCATCACTTTCACAGTGAATATAAATCCCTGATTACACATGTAGGCGATATCATGGTGACGTTAGCTGGCTACACGCATGCGCAGAATCACGTGATCAGGTCTAACTGTCGTGTAACTTCTCCCTTAACCATTGCCCTAACCTTAAAGAGTGATTGCCTTTAAAAAGCAACAAATCCCTTTGAAAACGGTCTATGTAGCATTGATATGAGCAACAGAAAACACATGTGCCAATCGCTCTTTAACCAAGTTGAAGCGTTGGCTAAACTTCACCCGGGTTATTGTGTAATTGAAGTCATCATTTTGATAGGCTAATGTAATTATTTTGACGAGGCAAGTAAATTCTTGTCATAATTCAACGTTCCAAAATCCGACATTTGTGACCGTTGGACAAAGGTCTAGTATCGCAGTGAATTGATAGTAAATACTCTTTGTGACAACTGTCAGTGACACAAGCAACAATGGAGGCAAACACATACTTAGAAAGGGAGTACTTTCCCTGGACCAGAATTGAAGGACGTTGACTTAAAACTAATTGCCATTAACTATCTTTAGATGGTAGGTCATCTGGTCTGGAGAAGCTCTGATCATGCAGCAGTAGGTGAGGTCTGACTCTCCAGTGCTCAGAATGGTATCCTACGAAGCAAGCAACATCTACTCAGGGTTTTCTAAAGCTAAACAGCTTCAGTTAGCTTCACATTCCAGTTCAGGCTTAATCTGTACTACGACCTCTAGCAGGCTTGTAAATGCGCTTGTATGTCACCAGTGGTGTAAAGTACTTCAGTAAAAATATTTTAAAGTACTACTTAATTCATTTTTGGGGGTATCTATACTTTACTTTACTGTTGATACATGTATTTTGGACAACTTTTACTTTTACTTCACTACATTCCTAAAGAAAATAATATACTTTTTACTCCATACATTTTGCCAGACACCCAAAAGTACTCGTTACATTTTGCATGCTTAGCAGGACAGGAAAATGGTAAAATTCACGCACTTTTCAAGAGAACATCCCTGGTCATCCCTACTGCCTCTGATCTGGCGAACTCACTAAACACACATGCTTCGTTCGTAAATTATGTCTGAGTGTTGGATTGTGCCCCTGGCTATCTGTAAATAAATACAAAATACAAGAAAATGGTGCCTTCTGGTTTGCTTAATATAAGGAATGTGAACTAATTTATACTTTTACTTTTGATACTTAAGTATATTTTAGCAATTACATTTACTTTTGATATGTAAGTATATTTAAAACCAAATACTTATAGACTTTTACTCAAGTAGTATTTTACTGGGTGACTTTCACTTTTACTTTAGTCATTTTCTATTAAGGTATCTTTACTTTTGACAATTGGGTACTTTTTCCACCACTGCATGTCGCACATGGCTATTCAAATGCTGAACTCTTCATTGAGACAATGTTAAAACATCAATCCATGGTCGAGTCAGTGCCACATTTTAATTTGTGCCGAAATCAAAATGAAAGAAAAAGTTATCTTGCAAATTCCGCAAGCTATGGTGTGAAATAGGCTTTTAGAAGTGCTATCTTAATTGTATTACTTATCGTTAATGGCGACTTTGGTGTGCTTATCAATGCACAACCACAAGCACTTTTTTCCCAATTCTATCAATAAAATAATTGTATTGTCATACAAAAGTGTTACTGTGCGTGAAGTTTAAAATGCATTCTGTCATTACTAAATGTGTAATGTGATATACTTTAACATTAATATTTTATAACACACAAAAAACATTTCACTGATAATGAAGGGGATGATGATGCAATCTTTGCAAGAGGGAGGGAGTCTGATTTCATTGGTCAGCTCGCAGCTCAGTCATTTCATTCAGGGTAAGTGGAGTTAGCCGTGAGTTAGCCTGCCCCGGAGCATGCTAGTTCTGAAGGATTCGTTGCCATAGAAATGTACCTGGCTAAAAGGTGAGCCACTTTCGTAAAACCGGTTATTCCGAGTTGCAGAGTTACCTCGCTAACACCTCAAACCTGCTTCGTAGGATACCCATCTGGTCACCTCTGAGACTGTGTTTGTCAGAGTGTGTCAGGACAAAACATTTTTTGGGTCCTGATACCTCCACTATGGGTTCAACGCATCGAAACCAATTACATTTTTCTGCTCCCGCAAGCATTACTCATGTCAGAGTTTTTCCAGAGCAGAGTCACAGAGGATCCATCCCGTACTAGAACATCTGAGTTGGACACTGATGATACAACTGTGGAAAGAACATCCACAGAGCAG
This sequence comes from Coregonus lavaretus, assembly GCF_964263955.1. Classification (NCBI taxonomy): domain Eukaryota; kingdom Metazoa; phylum Chordata; class Actinopteri; order Salmoniformes; family Salmonidae; genus Coregonus; species Coregonus lavaretus. The sequence goes on from NC_140000.1 coordinate 50,528,188, forward strand.
AGTTAGAGAGGGAACTGATCGGTCTACAGCATAAATTGAGGTGTCCAAAAGTAATCAGATTACCAAAAATGTGTTACTTATTTCATGTAATCCAATGGATTACGTTACTAATTACTTTTATTGTCATGTAATCTGTAATCAGTAACTGATTATATTTTTCAAGTAATCCACCCAACCCTGATACATAAATAATACCATTTGAAACAATTGGCAACTGTTTTTGGGGTGAATAGGATGCATCTAAAGACATTAGAGAGATACACACATAAACACATACTTTATTTGATTCCTTGCTCATTGGATTGTGCTGGATGTACTCTTGGCGGTTTCTAATTTCCTCTAAACTCCAGTATTGGAATGTTAAGAGTGTTTTCTTTGGTGGCGGGGGCTGTGAGTAGCATAGCAACAGGGCTCACAGAGCCCACAATAACATTAGCACAAGCACATGGTGGGGCAGTGTTTTTTTGCAACAACATTAACTATATATCTGTCATCCTGTGAGGCAACTGACAACACTTGAAAAAAACAGAGGCCCACACACAGAATATGCTCCCAATTTACCACCTTTATTGACGACATTTAGATCGAACACGGATCTTCGACAGGTCAAGCGACTGACAACCGTTACAGGAAACATGGAGTGAGGGCATGTAGAGTAGGTGATGCTTGAGTCAATAAATAAATTGGAGCGGCTGCGAATCCGACTTTACTGGACTTTTACGAGATTTTAGGATGATTGTGTGAAGTGTCACATTTTTGTCTCATGTAGACACAACTCAAAAGCGCCACTAGGACAACTTTGTGCTTTGATTGAAACAAAACACTGGTATGCTACAGTTTCTTAACACCATCTTCTCTAAATTTGCACGCTGTACATTACTAAAAAGATCTAAATGCATGTTCCCATTTGAATGAAATGGTTGGCATGCAGATGCTGCATGGACATTTCACTGGTAAAACTTGAAGAATTATAGTTCACGATTGACAGTGACAAATATGAAGGGAGGGTGACCACAACAATTTGTGTGTAAAGTAGAGGTAAAGAAACATATGCACAGAACATGATACAGATCTTTCCAGGAGATCCAGAGGGGCGGAACAGGGGCGGAACGGCCGGTTACCTACGGATCTACACCCTTGGCCTAAATAAATAGGCTTACACCCTCTCTGAATGAACTTTCAACTGACTGGGAGTAGACCATAGACCGTAAAGGAATACACAGGACAAGGTAGGTTTTCTCTACATGAACCACACACAGGCAAATTTCAAAATTGTGATTATAATAACTAACATAATATTTATCCTGTGTGAAATGTCTAATGATGGCAGCATAACAAAAAGTATATACTATAACTGTTTAATTTTCCTTTATTTGGTCAAACTGAATTTCAAGGGAACATGTATGGTGATCACTGTGTTGTGAATAAAGTGGGAATGGTGACGTTTCAGGTTCTCTGTGATAATGTTGTGATATTTGCCACTAGTTTGCTAAGATGAGTTGGACATTTCCTTATCAGTTTCCAAAATATATTAATTTTGGTGGGATTACAATAAAAAAAATTGTATGTCATATCAATGCTACCCATAAAAAGGAAAAAGCTGACAAATGTTAATCACTCCATCTTTTTCTCTCTCTCGCTATCAGAACTTTGGACAAAATGTGGAATAGGATATTTTTTTGTGGACTGGTGGTCTGTCTCATCTGCCTTACTGACCAGACTCAGGTAAGAACATAGTCAGTCAACACTGATAAACAGAGAAACATGTTATTCCTTTAAACCTGGGAGTAACCATTACTTATCTGCTGGTTTTGTACAGGGCCAGAAAACACCTTTAGTTGTTCAAAGTAAGTGTTCGTTTTTTTATTTGTTTAACTTGCATTGTAAACACAAGAGACAGCCATTCTTAACCTGTCCATTACCTTTTTCAATACCTTGTTGTGTATGTGCATGTGTTTTTGCGTGTTTCAGGGATAGATTGCACACAAATCAAAATTCTCTCCCCCCGAGCCACCAGTGGAGTGTATGTCATTCACCCTGCAGGAGTCACATCCCCCTTTAAGGTATGGAAACATCCAAATATTTAGGCCATGTACTATATCTACTGTTGTCATTTGGTTACACAACCACACAGGGGCAGTAAAGCTTAGCTACAGAATGTTGAAGGTGTCGCCAGGCTTGCCAGAGTTACTGGAGTTCCACAGGGTTTCATTCTTGGACTGTTTTTGTTCACAACAAAACAATTTGTTGATTCAAAAGTAAATTTATATTGTATACAGGTGTATTGTGAGATGCTGGCGGACGGAGGCTGGACAGTCTTTCAAATGCGCACCGGGGCAGAGGTTCTTTTCAACAAGACGTGGGCTGAATACGAACAAGGCTTTGGGCATTTACAGAGTAAGGAAGGTTCCCTCTGAGCACCACATATTCCCCCAGCAACTGATACTGAGAACTGTGTAGTTTGCTGAGCCAATGTTAGACAATTGAAATAAATGTTTGTCTATAATGCTCATGTTTACTTCTAAGTCAACTTATCATGGAGGGTTCCCGATACTGCAGTGCATTTACGTTGAGTACGTTTTCCTCAATTCAGTTCTCTTCCATGTTGTTTCCTAGAAGACCACTGGCTGGGTCTGAGTAAGGTGTTTGCTCTAACCAAGGGGGGCAAGGGGCGGAGATCGACTATGCGGGTCGACCTGTGGGACTTTGAAAAGGGCACTGCATTCGCTGAGTACAGTGACTTCCGTCTGGGCACGGAGAAGGAGGCCTACAAGCTGAACGTTGGAGCCTACAGGGGCAACGCAGGTAACAGTGAATTTCAACAGCACAAGGTGACAGTGGTCATATTATTTACTTCAGTGTTATAGTTTATTCACATTTGGTGGCAGCAATGGGACCTCTACACATCACACATATATGTCATATGATATGTATGCTGGGTTGATATTCTTAAATGTTGTATGCCTTTGAAGTCAATACAATTAAGAGTGAATTAGAAGTAGGACTGATGTACTCTCTCTTCATCACTCCCTGTCTCTCCGTAGGTGATGCCATCCGTGGGAAATACGCCGGCATTGACCAGAATGGTTTTGGCTTCAGCACAACCGACAAGGACAATGATGGCTGCTCGCCCTGCATCTTATTTGGCGACATCGCCGTGAACGAGTGCAGCTTCTTGGATGGAGGAGGGTGGTGGTACAGCCGCTGTGGCTCCGCCAGCCTGAACGGAGACTGGCACCCTGCCGGCGAACACATCGGCTGGAACTCCGGCCTCAACTGGGAGACCTGGAAAGGACCTGTCCCGTACTCAGTCCGAGCCAGCCGCATGATGATCAAGTCTGTGTGGGAGAAGGTTATTATAGCAAACTAAAACTTGAATCATGAAAAAACTATTTTGTAAACTGAAATAAAATAATGAACAAGCTCGTTTGAAAAACTAAAACTATGCTGAAACTATTATCTTTGTCTCCAAAAGAAACTTAAAAAAAACAAAAGAACATCATGAATTATGTTCAGTTGTATTTATAATTTTGGCCAAAAATCTAATTGGGTTTTCAAGCCTTTTTCTAATGGGGTTTTGACGTTTCTAAATCTGGCGGGTAAATGCTGCCAGGAGATTGCGATGTCTCAGATAGGCCTAGCTTGTGCAACACTATCAAAAGCTAACAGAGAAAAAGCCACACATTTCTGTCCCTAACACTAAAACTTAAGCTGAAAATAAATTATATAAAAACGAAATAGCAATGTTTTTATAAAACTCAAACTAAATAAAAACTAGTAAATCAGGTCTGAAAAACTAACTGAAACTAACTGAAGCTAATGTCATGGCAAGCAAGGTAGGAATTAAGCTAGCTAGCCTGTTAGCTCCGAGACTCGGAGCTCCGAGACTGGATTGTGTCGAGGCACAGGCCGGGAAAGGGCTGACTAGAGAGGAGGAGACCGCTATTTTAGAGGTCCTCCAAGACCTGCGGATCGAGAGTCTGAGAGAGGAGGCCACCACATTACGGGGGCTGTTAGATCAGAGGGAGAAGGAGTTATCCGTTCAGAGGGAGGCTACAGGATGCTCAAAGGGAGAAGGAAGTAGTGGAGGCAAGGAGAGAGGAGCTGGTCAGGCAACAGAAGGAGCATGTGTTCATAGAGGAACCTAAGTATGCGGAGATACGCACTGTGTCGCCAGTGCGCATGCACAGCCCAGTGCGTCCTGTGCCAGCGCCCCGCACGTGTCGTGCGAAAGTGGGCATCCAGCCAAGACGGGTTGTGTCGGCTCAATGCTCCTGGTCTCCAGTACGCCTCCACGGTCCAGTATATCCTGCTCCGGTTCTACGCACGGTGTCACCTGTGCGCCTCACCAGTCCGGTCCGGCCCGTTCCTGCTCCTCGCACCAAACCAGTGGTGCGTGTCGCCAGCCCGGTACGCCCCGTACCTGCTCCCCGCACCAAACCAGCGGTGCGTGTATCCAGTCCGGCACGGCTCGTGCCTGCTCCTCGCACCAAACCAGTGGTGCCTGTCGCCAGCCCGGTACGCCCCGTACCTGCTCCCCGCACCAGACCAGTGGTGCGTGTATCCAGTCCAGTACGGCCCGTCCCTGCTCCTCGCACCAAACCAGTGGTGCGTGTCGCCAGCCCGGTACGCCCCGTACCTGCTCCCCGCACCAAGCCAGTGGTGCGTGTTCCCAATCCAGTACGGCCCGTCCCTGCTCCTCGCACCAAACCAGTGGTGTGTGTCGCCAGTCCGGTACGCCCCGTACCTGCTCCCCGCACCAGGCCAGTGGTGCGTGTCTCCAGTCCGGCCTGGTCCATGCCTGCACCTCGCACCAAGCCAGTGGTGCGTGTTCCCAGTCCGGCCCGGCCCGTGCCTGCTCCTCGCACCAAACCAGTGGTGCGTGTACCCAGTCCGGCCCGGCCCGTTCCTGTTCCTCGCACCAGACCTGTGGTGCGTGTCTCCAGTCCGGCCTGGCCCGTCCCTGCTCCTCGCACCAGACCAGTGGTGCGTGTTCCCAGTCCGGCCCGGCCCGTGCCTGCTCCTCACACCAAGCCAGTGGTGCGTGTTCCCAGTCCGGCACGGCCCGTGCCCGTTCCACCGGTGCCTGGTCCAGCACCGGTCAGCTGCTCCACACTGGAGTCAGAGCAGTCCGCTCCACCGGTGCCCAGTCCAGCTCCGGTCAGTGGTTCCACTCCGGGGTCAGAGCAGTCCGCTCCACAGGTGCCTGGTCCAGCTCCGGTCAGAGGATCCACTCCGGAGCCAGAGCAGTCCGCTCCACCGGTGCCCGGTCCAGCTCCGGTCAGCGGTTCCACTCCGGGGTCAGAGCAGTCCGCTCCACCGGTGCCAAGTCCAGCTCCGGTCAGCGGCTCCACTCCATAGCCAGAGCAGTCCGCTCCACCGGTGCCTAGTCCAGTTCCGGTCAGCGGTTCCACTCCGGGATCAGAGCAGTCCGCTCCACCGGTGCCTAGTCCAGCTCCGGCCAGCGGCTCCACTCCGGGGTCAGAGTAGTCCGCTCCACAGGTGCCCGGTCCAGCTCCGGTCAGAGGATCCACTCCGGAGCCAGAGCAGTCCGCTCCACCGGTGTCCGGTCCAGCTCCGGTCAGCGGTTCCACTCCGGGGTCAGAGCAGTCCGCTCCACCGGTGCCTAGTCCAGCTCCGGTCAGCGGCTCCACTCCAGAGCCAGATCAGTCAGCTCCACCGGTGCCTAGTCCAGCTCCGGTCAGCGGTTCCACTCCGGAGCCAGAGCAGTCTGCTCCACCAGGGTCCAGTTCAGCCCCGGTCAGCGGCTCCAGTCCATACCCAGAAGTCAGCCCTTCTCCAGGGTCGGGGTCTCCCACACCAGGGTCCAGACAGGGCTTGGTGCATTGCGGGAGGATTGCCGATCCAGGCCCAGAAGTCCACCCCTCTCCAGGTTCGGGGTCTCCCACACCAGGGTCCAGACAGGGCTTGGTGCATCGTGGGGGGAAGGAGAGGGGAAGCATCGCGCCGAGATCCAGACCAGACCAGGGGCGCAACGGGGAGGAAGAGGTCATCACGCCCGGAGCCGAATCCGCCTCCGAGGCTGAAAGCCCACCCGGACCCTCCCCTAATGAGTCAGGTTGGTGCGGCCGGAGTACGCACCTTTGGGGGGGGGGGGGGGGGGGGTACTGTCACACCCTGGCCTTGAGAGGCCGGTTGTCTTTAGTTGGTTTGGTCAGGGCGTGAGGATCTATGTTAGAATTTCTATGTTTAGGATCTAGATGTGTATTTCTAGGTTTGGCCGGGTGTGATTCCCAATCAGAGGCAGCTGTCGCTCGTTGTCTCTGATTGGGGATCATACTTAAGTAGCCTGTTTGCCTACCTTAGTTGTGGGATCTTGTTCCGTTTTAGGCTTGTATGTGTATAGCCTGAGGACTTCACGTTATGTTGTTTCTTGTTTGTTGAATGTTTATTTAGTAGGGGTGTAACGATTCGTTTTAACAACGATTCGATTTGTATCACGATTCGTGGTTGTCGATACGATTCAAGGACGATATTGGTTCATTTAGAACGATACGATCCGAAACGATTCAGTGACTTGAAATCGATTCAGTAACCTTTTAGCCAAAAATTCAACCAGTGTGACTGAAATAAATACCTGGTAACCAGTTGCATTTTAATGGCTGGCAATAGTCTTGATATTTTTAACAGTGTTTCATGCCTCCATGCAGACCATCTGGTATTATGAAACTTACCCATACCTACGTTGACAGCAGCCCCGTCTGTGAGTCATCCAAGCCTGTGTCCTGGAAAAGTCTCACAAGTCCGTCTGTTATGGCCTGTGCAGTTCGGTCAGCACCCAATTCAATCAGTCCAATAAAGTCCGAAGTAAACTCTCCGTTGCTGGACACAGACACAATGTAAACTATTTCCTGCTCAGTTTTTGTGATGTCCTCAGATCCATCAAAAAGCATTCAGTAAAGGAACATCCTCAGAATAGGAAGACATGGGACGTGCGTGTTTAGCTTTATGGAAAGAGAAAAATATTAAACAGAGCTTGCCGCTGTTCTTCATTCAGCTTGTCTCGCCATCTGGCAAGTGGGCGACTGGACATTTATTCTCGGCTAGCTTTTAGCAATGGCTTGCGCCACATTCGTGTGCTCCTTGCTCTTTTCATGTTTGTCAAATAAAGGATGGTTGAAATTCTTTGAGCCTTTATAAAATGCACCTGTTTTGTCTGCTAGATGTGGATTTGAGCGGCAAATCTTGCACCACATTTCAGTGCGCTCATCGTTAGCTTCAAGCCACTGCACATCTTGGAGCCACTTTTCAGAAAAAAGTATTTTCTTCGGCTCTGGCTCCAGTTGGCGTTTCTTTGTAGGTGGCGAAACGCCAAAGAAGCTGCTTAATGTCTGTTGCTTTTTGGACATCCCTGACAGTAGTTGACAAGCAACATGTCATGTGTAAGGTTAGATGAGAAGATCGGTCAAGTACGCAAAGGCGCGTAGTAACACAAGTGGCATTACGCATTCCTGATTTTTGTCGCGCTTGCGTATCTGCGTACCAGTTATGTGCACCCCTGCATATAAAGTCTGACGTGCTTAAATCCAATGGGTTATTTCCTAGTATCGATACAATCGATTTATTACATTTTAAAACGATGTTAGATCGATATATGTTGTCCAAAAGGCCAACTCGCAGAGCACAGATCGATGTAGTTGGATCATATGAATATAAATCGATACATCGATGTAGTAGATGGATCGTTACACCCCTATTATTTAGTTTAATAAACATGTACGCATACCACGCTGCACCTTGGTCTGACCCGTCTCTCAACGTTCGTGACACACAGATCTGGGGAAGGGTACCAAAACATTTCTGCAGCATTGAAGGTCCCCAAGAACACAGTGGCCTCCATCATTCTTAAATGGAAGAAGTTTGGAACCACCAAGACTCTTCCTAAAGCTACTCGCCAGGCCAAACTGAGCAATCGGGGGAGAAGGGACTTGGTCAGGGAGGTGACCAAGAACACGATGATCACTCTGACAGACCTCCAGAGTTCCTCTGTGTAGATGGGAGAACCTTCCAGAAGAACAACCATCTCTGCAGCACTCCACCAATCAGGCCTTTATGGTGGAGTGGCCAGACGGAAGCCACTCCTCAGTAAAAGGCACATGACAGCCCACTTGGAGTTTGCCAAAAGGCACCTAAAAGACTCTCAGACCATGAGAAACAAGATTATCTGGTCTGATGAAACCAAGATTGAACTCTTTGGCCTGAATGCCAAGCGTCACATCTGGAGGAAACGTGGCACCACCCCTACGGTGAAGCATGGTCGTGGCAGCATCATGCTGTGGGGATGTTTTTCAGCGGCCGGGACTGGAAGACTAGTCAGGTTCGAGGGAAAGGCGAACAGAGTAAAGTACAGAGAGCTCCTTGATGAAAACCTTTTCCAGAGTGCTCAGGACCTCAGACTGGGGTGAAGGTTCATCTTCCAACAAGACAACGACCCTAAGCACACATCCACGACAATGCAGGAGTGGCTTCAGGACAAGTCTCTGAATGTCCTTGAGTGGCCCAGACAGAGCCCAGACTTGAACCCGATCGAACATCTCTGGAGAGACCTGAAAATAGCTGTGAAGCGACGCTTCCCATCCAACCTGACAGAGCATGAGAGGATCTGCAGAGAAGATTGGGAGAAACTCTTCAAATACAGATGTGCCAAGCTTGTAGCGTCATACCCAAAAAGACTTGATGCTGTAATCGCTGCCAAAGGTGCTTCAACAAAGTACTGAGTAAAGGGTCTGAATACTTATGTAAATGTGATATTTCAGAGAAGGAAAAATAAAAACATTTCTCTAAACCTGTTTTTGCCTTGACATTTTGGGGTATTGTGTGTAGATTGATGAGGGGGGGGGACTATTTAATCAATTTTAGAATAAGGCTGTAATGTAACAAAATGTGAAAAAAGTCTTAGAATACTTTCCGAATCCACTGTACATTTACGTCATTTAGCAGACGCGCTTATCCAGAGCGACTTACAGTTAGTGAATACATTTTTTTTTTTTTATACTGGCCCCCCGTGGGAATCGAACCCACAACCCTGGCGTTGCAAACGCCATGCTCTATCAACTGAGCTACATCCCTGCCGGCCATTCCCTCACCTACCCTGGACGACGCTGTGCCAATTGTGCGCCGCCCATGAGTCTCCCGGTCGCGGCCTGCTACGACAGAGCCTGGATTTGAACCAGGATCTCTAGTGGCACAGCCTTAGACCACTGCGCCACTCGGGAGGCCCCATCTGGTCACCTCTGAGACTGGTGTCAGGGTGTGTCAGAACAAACAAAATGTTGGGTCCTGATACCTTCACTATGGGTTCAACGCATCGAAACCAATTACATTTTTCTGCTCCAGCAAGTATTACTTATGTCAGAGTTTTTCCAGAGCAGAGTCACAGAGGATCCATCCCGTACTAGAACATCTGTGTTGGACACTGAGGATACAACTGTGGAAAGAACATCCACAGAGCAGAGTTAGAGAGGGAACTGATCGGTCTACAGCATAAACTGAGGTGTCCAAAAGTAATCAGATTACCAAAAGTGCTTTACTCATTTTGCGTAATCCAATGGATTATGTTACTAATTACTTTTATTGTCATGTGATCTGTAATCAGTAACTGATTACATTTTTCAAGTAATCCACCCAACCCTGATACATAAATAATACAATTTGAAACACTTTGCAATTGTATTTACATCTAAATACATTTGAGAGATAAACACATACACACATACTTTATTTTATTCGTTGCTCATTGGATTGTGCTGGATGTATTCCTGGCTGTTTGTAATTTCCTGTAAAGTCCTGTCTTGGAATGATGTTAAGAGTGTTTTCTTTGGGGCGGGGGCTGTGAGTTTAGACAGCGACAGGGCTCACAGAGCCCACAATAAACATTAGCACAAGGACGTGGTGGTGGAGTGTTTTTTTGCAACAACATTAACTATATATCTGTCATCCTGTGAGGCAACTGACAACACTTGAAAAGAACAGAGAGGCCCACACACTGAATATGCTTCCAATTTACCACCTTTATTGACGACATTTCGATCCAACACAGATGTTCGTCAGGTCAAGCGACTGACAACTGTTACAGGAAACGTGGAGTGAGCGTATGTAGAGTAGCTGATGCTTGAGTCAATAAATAAATTGGAGCGGCTGCGAATCCGACTTTACTGGACCCCTCTTTAGGGACTAAAGGTCCTGAAGTTATGCACAGTCTCTGCTCTACTCTTAAAGAACACGCTACTCTGGCGAATGGTGCTCATTTAATAAAGTTATCTCAAAGCTGAATCAGTGTCTGCAGGATCACATAATGATAGTATATTACATAACATAACCGAATAAGGCATAGTATAACGTTACAGTAAGACAAACACTTTTTTTATGACAGTTTAGGATGATTGTGTGAATGGTTAACAGCACGCGCCATTAGGCAAAATAAGTGCTTTGATTGAAAAAATAACACTGGTATGCTACAGTCTGTTAACACCATCTTCTCTCAAATTCGCACACTACATAACTAAAAAGATCTAAATGCATATTCCCATGAAACTGATTGAGATCAAATGGTTGGCATGCAGATGCTGCATGGACGTTTCACTGGTAAAACTTGAAGAATTCTAATTTACGATTGACAGTGAGAAATGTGAAGGGAGGGTGACCACAACAATTTGCGCATTAGGTTGAGGTAAAGAAACATATACGCAGAACATGATACAGATCTTTCCAGGGGATCCACGGGGGTGGGACGGGGGCGGAACGGGCGGTTACTTACGGATCTACACCCTTGGCCTAAATAAATAGGCTTACACCCTCTCTGAATGAACTTTCAACTGACTGGGAGTAGACCATAGACCGTAAAGGAATACACAGGACAAGGTAGGTTTTCTGTACATGAACCACACACAGGCATATTTCAAAATTGTGATTATAATAACTAACATAATATTTATCCAGTGTGAAATGTCTAATGATGGCAGCATAATAAAATAAGTATTTATTATAACTATTTAATTTTCCCTTATTTGGTCAAACTGAATTTCAAAGTTACATGTATGGTGACCACTCTGTTGTGAATGGAGTGGGAATGGTAACGTTTCAGGTTCTCTGTGATAATGTTGTGATATTTGCCACTAGTTTACTAAGATTTTAGTCTTTTTAGCCATTTCAAAAATATAATAATTTGTGGGATTACAATAACAAAATTCAGGTGATATCAATGATACCAATAAAAAGGAAAAAGCTGAAAATATAATGACATTTTCATCGCTCCCTCTCTCCATCTCTCTCTCTCTCTCTCTCTCTCTCTCTCTCTCTCTCTCTCTCTCTCTCTCTCTCTCTCTCTCTCTCTCTCTCTCTCTCTCTCTCTATATCTCACTCTCTATCTCTCGCGCTCTCTCTCCCCCCCACTCCCTCTCGCTTACTCAGAAAATCAGACAAAATGTGGAATAGGATATTTATTTGTGGAGTGGTGGTCTGTCTCATCTGCCTCACTGACCAGACTCAGGTGAGTACACAGTCAGTCAACACTGATAAACAGAGAAACATGTTATTTCTTTAAAGCTGGGAGTAACCATTACTTATCTGCTGGTTTTGTACAGGGCCAGAAAACACCTTTAGTTGCTCAAGGTAAGGGTTACAGTTATTTGTTTTACTTACATTAAAAACACAAGAGACAGCCATTCTCAACCTGACCCCTGCCTATTTCAATATGTTCTTGTGTATGTGCATGTGTGTTTGCTTGTTTCAGGGACAGATTGCACACAGATCAAAACTCTCTCCCCTCAAGCCACCAGTGGAGTGTATGTCATTCAGCCTGCAGGAGTCACATCCCCCTTTAATGTATGGAAACATCAAAATATTTAGGCCAGGCACTATATCTACTGTTGTCATTTGGTCACACCACCACACAGGGGCAGTAAAGCTTAGCTACAGAATGTTGAAGGTGTCGCCAGGCTTGCCAGAGTTACTGGAGTTCCACAGGGGTTCCATTCTTGGACCATTTTTGTTCACAACAAAACAACCTGTCAAAAACATTGTTGATTCAAAGTACATTGTATTGTATACAGGTGTTTTGTGAAATGCTGGCAGATGGAGGCTGGACAGTCTTTTAGAGGCGCACCGGGGCAGAGGTTCTTTTCAACAGGAAGTGGGCCAAGTACGAACAAGGCTTTGGGAATCTACAGGTTCCCTCTGAGACCTCACATTCCACCTGCAACTGATACTGAGAACTGTGTAGATTACTGAACCAATGTAACAAATATTTTAATGCATTTTTGTTTATAATGTTTCTTCTAAGTCAACTTATCATAGAGGGTTCCCCATACTGCAGTGCATTTACATTGTCCCATTTCAGTTCTCTTCCCTGTTGTTTCCTAGAGGACCACTGGCTTGGTCTGAGTAAGGTGTTTGCTCTAACCAAGGGGGGCAGGGGGCTGAGATCGACTATGCGGGTCGACCTGTGGGACTTTGAAGGGGGCACTGCCTTTGCTGAGTACAGCGACTTCCGTCTGGGCATGGAGAACGAGGCCTACAAGCTGAATGTTGGAGCCTACAGAGGCAACGCAGGTAACGGTGAATTTCAACAGCACAAGGTGACAGTGGTCATATTATTTAATTCAGTGTTATAGTTTATTCACATTTGGTGGCAGCAATGGGACCTCTACACATTACACATACACTACCAGTCAAAAGTTTGGCCACACCTACTCATTCAAGGGTTTTTCTTAATTTTTGCTATTTTTTACATTGTAGAATAATAGTGAAGACATCAAAACTATATGTGGGAACTCCTTCAAGACTGTTGGAAAAGCATTCCAGGTGAAGCTGGATGAGCGAATGCCAAGAGTGTGCAAAGATGTCATCAAGGCAAAGGGTGGCTATTTGAAGAATCTCAAATATAAAATATATTTTTATTTGTTTAACACTTTTTTGGTTGTTATTTCATAGTTTTAATGTCTTCACTATTATTCTACAATGTAGAAAATAGTAAAAATAAACAAAAAACCTTGAATTAGTAGGTGTGTCCAAACTTTTGACTGGTACTGTATGTCATATGATATGTATGCTGGGTTGATATTCTTAGATGGTGTATGCTTTGGAAGTCAATACAATTAAGAGTGAAGTAGAACTGATGTACTCTCTCTTCATCACTCCCTGTCTCTCTGTAGGTGATGCCATCCGTGGGAAATACACGGGCATTGACCAGAATGGCTTTGGCTTCAGCACAACCGACAAGGACAATGACGGCTGCTCGCCCTGCATCTTTGGCGACATCGCCGTGAACGAGTGCAGCTTCTCAGAGGGAGGAGGGTGGTGGTACAGCCGCTGTGGCTCCGCCAGCCTGAACGGAGACTGGCACCCTGCCGGCGAACACATCGGCTGGAACTCCGGCCTCAACTGGGCGACCTGGAAAGGACCTGTCCCGTACTCGGTCCGAGCCAGCCGCATGATGATCAAGTCTGTGTGGGAGAAGGTTATTACAGCAAACTAATACGAAAACTAATCTGGAAAAAAACAATTTCGTAAACTAAAAGTAAAATAATTAACAAGGCAAGGTCTGACAAACAAAACTATACTGAAAATATTATCTTTAACTCAATAAAATAAAATAAAAACCATCATGAATTATGTTCAATAATATTTTACTTTGGGCAAATATCCAATGGAGTTTATAATATATATATTCTAATGGGGTTTTCAAGCTTCTGAATATGGCAGGTCAATGCTGCCAGTAGATGGCGATGTTTCAGATAGGCCTAGCTTGTGCATCACTATCACTATCTAACAGGGAAGAAATCCACTACTTTTTGTCACTGACGTTTTGAATACACCGACTGTGCTTTGCTTTTTGGTACACCAGAAGTACATTCATTTCCAAAGGAACGCTGCGTTTGCCTTTCAGCATTGCGTTGCAGAGGCAATTGCAGTGCGTTCTGTGTGGTACATACATTGGATTTATCAAACGTATGCGTCAAACTGTATGCGTAAACTGGTTGACAGAAATTGTAGCAGAAGGTGAATTTTCAACTTTTGTTGCACACATATCTAGATGATGCAGCATACTATTTTGCCCATAATACAGTCGGTGTGTCAAAGGGTAACTGAAACTGAAACTGAAACTAAATAATATAAAAACGTAATAAAAAATGTTTTTATAACACTGAAACGAAATAAAAACTAGTAAATCAGGTCTGAAAACTAACTGAAACTAAACTGAATTTCTAAAAACTAAATAATATTTAATATAAAAACACAAAACTATAATTACCATGGTGTGAGAGGCCACATCCCAATACATCTCAGGTAGTGTGCCACATTAGTGGGCATGAGGTAGAAGAGGAAGCCATTGAAAAACTGGAACACACACAGCTATGTGTTCAATGGAGTGATGCCTGCATATCGTGCTATATTGCTTAGCATGAGAAAACAACGTACAGTATTTGCGCTTATTCATCCACTCATTTTCTTTGTTGTATATTTAGTCATAACGCATAAATCAGAACCAACATGTAAGTGACAGAAATATAAAATATATATTTTTTTTTACACAAGTCCACCATGGTCAGAGCTATTTTTTCTGTGAAGACAAAATACCTTGTGGAAGTTTTATTTGTTACACTGCGACAATTCTACATATCTAACGTGAACAGTTAAAATAGTTTGACATAACTTATAGTCTAGAATGTTGACATTGTATGCATTTTTCAAATATAATCATTGTTAAAACATTTGTTTAGCACACACTTAGCCCATATTCAATAAAGCTCAGACACCATTCTTTTGATTCACACATTCAAAGCTCTGCGTTTATAGTGAAATAAACGTTGTCCTTATTGCATATTAAATCATTAATTGTTTCTCATCATCCAGTAAATAGGTTTGTTATTCTCCTACCCTAGAAGCCTGGTTTATATTTAGCTTTGTTACACATTGCTACATTAAGCCCAGGGCTCAATGTGACTGATCCTGGTTAAATAAAGGATCAATATAATAAAAATAATAAGGCTTCAACTTTGATGAACAGATTACGATTAACAAAGCAATCTACCCTGTTGTGCCTACCACAACTCTTTGAACTTGATGTAACATTTCAGATAAAGCAGAACAATTAGAAGACATTTGTCATCGTCAATCATTTAATCTCTGTTTCAAATAAATGCAGCTCACTTTGCCACCTGTAGGAGTCTTACTCAGCATTCCTGGGATTTCTTTACACAGTGTCCTGAAGAGATAATTATGCACCCGCACACACACACACACACACACACACACACACACACACACACGCACACACGCACACACGCGTACCCACACACACACACGAAGAGGTATTGTAGCATGTATTGCTATTGTTATTATGATGTGTTATATTGAGATATGAACCCAGAATAACCCAGAATGAGAACTAAATGGACTAACAGACTGGGAACATTCTCAAGTGGTCATGTCTTGTGTCTTGACTTACCTTCCTGCTTTCTCTCCTCTTTCTCTTCCTTCTGGAAGACTTTACCATCTGGCTGCTCCTTCCATCGCACAGTTGCACCTCCATCTCTCTTGGTGATCTCTGCCTGTATCTAAAAACAACATGGATGACAAATGCTGTATAAAGATGTGATCCACAGAAAATGACCTGCAGCATCATTGACATTTACTCATTTGTATAAGTGTTGTCACATGTCTGAGAGGTATTCTTTCACTTCATTGATTAGGCTACAGTACAACACTGTCAAAGAGCCGTAGCAAATCTATAGCAAAGATCCAAAGTTCCTCCCTGAAGCCTCTCCTCCCACCTGTGTGAGAATTTTCTCTTTCACCAGAGGGTCATTGGGGTCAACTCCTGGGGGTACTTTCAGAAACATCTTCACCATGCAGTACAGTTTTATTTCCTGTGAAGAGAAACATATTGACATCAGGGTCTATTCATTATTGTACACCATAGCAAAAAGTTTTGCAACAGAAAACCAAAACAAACGTTTCTTATACCCTGTGAAAGGGAAATGAAAGGGAAAAGGGGATACATTCAACTGAAATGTGTCTTCCGTATAAGTAACTGCCCCTTATGCTTTCATTCCGTATCATGTCCCCTAATCTTTTCAATGGGATTGATGATTATATCATAGCATTTGTGAAAACGCATTAATTTAAGATATATATACAGTACCAGTCAAAAGTTTGTACACACCTACTCATTCAAGGGTTTTTCTTTATTTTTACTATTTTCTACATTGTAGAATAACAGTGACGACATCAAAACTATGAAATAACACATATGGAATCATGTAGTAACCAAAAAAGTGTTTAAAAAATCAATAAATATGATATATTTGAGATTCTTCAAAGTAGCCACTGTTTGCCTTGATGACAGCTTTGCACAGGCTTGGCATTCTCTCAACCAGCTTCACCTGGAATGCTTTTCCAACAGCCTTGAAGGAGTTGCCACATATGCTGAGCACTTGTTGGATGCTTTTCCTTCACTCTGCGGTCCAACTCATCCCAAACCATCTCAATTGGGTTGAGGTCGGGTGATTGTGGAGGCCAGGTCATCTGATGCAGCACTCCATCATTGTCGTTCTTGGTCAATTAGCCCTTGCACAGCCTGGAGGTGTGTTGGGTCATTGTCCTGTTGAAAAACAAATGATAGTCCCACTAAGCGCAAACCAGATGGGATGGCGTATCGCTGCAGAATGCTGTGGTAGCCATGCTGGTTAAGTGTGCCTTGAATTCTAAATAAATCACAGACAGTGTCACCAGCAAAGCACCCCCACACCATCACACCTCCTCCTCTATGCTTCACGGTGGGTACCACACATGCGGAGATCATCCGTTCACCTACTCTGCATCTCACAAAGACCAAAAATCTCTAATTTGGACTCATCAGACCAAAGGACAGATTTCCACCAGTCTAATGTCCATTGCTCGTGTTTCTTGGCCCAAGCAAGTCTCTTCTTATTGGTGTCCTTTAGTAGTAGTTTCTTTGCAGCAATTTAACCACGAAGGCCTGATTCACGCAGTCTCCTCTGAACAGTTGATGTTCAGATGTGTCTGTTACTTGAACTCTGTGAAGCATTTATTTGGGCTGCAATTTCTGAGGCTGGTAACTCTAATGAATTTATCCTCTGCAGCAGAGGTGACTCTGGGTCTTCCTTTCCTGTGGTGATCCTCATGAGAGCCAGTTTCATCATAGCGCTTGATGGTTTTTGCGACTGCACTTTAAGAAACGTTCAAAGTTCTTGAAATGTTCCGTATTGACTGACCTTCATGTCTTAAAGTGATGAAGGACTGTCATTTCTCTTTGCTTATTTAAGCTGTTCTTGCCATAATATGGACTTGGTCTTTTACCGAATAGGGCTGTCTTCTGTATACCACCCCTATCTTGTCACAACACAACTGATTGGCTCAAACGCATTAGGAAGGAAAGAAATTCCACAAATGAACTTTTAAGAAGGCACACCTGTTAATTGAAATGCATTCCAGGTGACTACCTCATGAAGCTGGTTGAGAGAATGCCAAGAGTGTGCAAAGCTGTCATCAAGGCAAATGGTGGCTATTTGAAGATACTCAAATATAAAATATATTTTGATTTGTTTAACACTTTTTTGGTCACTACATGATTCCTGATGATGTGTTATTTCATAGTGTTGATGTCTTCACCGTTATTCTACAATGTAGAAAATAGTAAAAATAAAGAAAAACCTTGAATGAGTAGGTGTGTCCAAACTTTTGATTGGTACTGTATATAATTATATTTGTGTTTGTGGATGGCCAGATGCCTTTTATAAAGTTTTAGCCCTGAAGACCACTCAAAACAAACAACAAGGCTACTCGCTCTCTGTTTTGGCCCGTTTGCTTCCTTTCTGGTTCTAGTGAATACGACCTATAATAGTAGTCCAAAAGAGAAGGAAAAGCTGCAGAATGTGTCTTTATACCGATCTGCTGATAAAAGTTATGAATCTCGACGTCAGGTGTGGGTGCTTACCTTTTTCCTCACAGTTTTTAAGGGTGTAGCCTGAAACTCTGTCTTCTAAGTGTATCACATTCATTGCCCTGCCACCAGCTGAGCCCTTCAGACAGCACTCCTGTCGACTTTGTGAGAAGATCAATATTTAGTTAGACTTTAACTTTTGATTATGTTGATATCTGTTGCATATGAAAGTTTGTGTAATTGCTAACTCATGAAGCCATGTGCAGCTGGAGATACCTTTTCATGGTTTATGAACTACAATGATCAGTGGTACTGGTAGCAGCATAGAATTACATACAGAATCCTTAGAATGCACAATGAGATTCTAACAACAGAATCATCCATATTGGTAAAGAAAAGCTTTAATTCTAGAAACTGATCAAATATGGTAAAATATTGTATAAAACAATGCATTTTTAGATATATCGTAATTTGATAGGATATCTGTGGGTACCAGTAACAGTTATTAAAATGACACTACCAGCTGTACCATTGGAACGTTGTATATTTCGATTTAACATGTCTACCTGGTAATATATGTGAAATACTGGCAGGCATCAAGTTGGGTGCAGCTCTGTTGACATTGTTTTGCATTTGGGCTTGCAAAGTACTTAATATCATTATAAAAGAAATAAAGATCTTTCAGGAGCTCCCTCACACAACCTGTGTGACAAAGACAAAATAAAACAGTACAGGCAAGTCAGCCAGGTCGCAAGTCTCTGACTGCGCTATTTGACGTCTGGCCAAGGTAGTTAAACATCGGGAGGCAGTGTGGCAGTTCATCCACCAGAAGGCAGCTGAGCGGGGGTTACCCTGTTATCAAAGAGAATATACATGAAGAGTTCCAGGAACTGCTTTTCCAATAGAAATCCATGATCACACTTGTAGGTGATGTCGTGGTGGCATTAGCTAGCTAAACTCATTCGCAGAACCACGTGATCAGGTCTAATGGTCGTGTAACTTCTCCCTTAACAATAGCGCTGACCCTGACCAAGTTGAGTCCTTGCCAAATCTGAGTTATTGCGTCATTTAAGTCATCAATTTGATGAGCTATTGTCATTATTTTGACGAGGCAGTCAATTCTAGTGATAATTCGACATTCCAAAATCAGTTTTTGAGGCTGTGGGCAAACGTCTAGTGTCGCAGTGAGTTGATAGTAAACATACTGTTTGTGACAACTGTCAGTGACACAAGCAACAATGGAGGCACGCAGAGCAACACATATTTAGAAAGGGAGTACTTTCCCTGGACCAGAATTTAAGGACATTGACTTAAAACCACTTGCCATTAACTATTTTCAGAAGGTAGGTCAGTGGGTCTGGTGAAGCACTGGTCATGCAGCAGTAGGTCCCGTCGTCTGCTGGCTTCACATTTGAAAGGGTGAGGTCTACCTCTCTAATGCTCAGGTCTCCTCTGAGACTGTATTTGTCAGGGTGTATCGGGCCAAAAATGATGTCAGGTCCGAATACATTTGACATTACATTTTAGTCATTTAGCAGACGCTCTTATCCAGAGCAACTTACAGTTAGTGAATACATTATTTATTTATTTTTATACTGGCCCCCATGGGAATCAAACCCACAACCCTGGCGTTGCAAACGCTATGCTCTATCAACTGAGCTACATCCCTGCCGGCCATTCCCTCCCCTACCCTGGACCAATTGTGCGCCGCCCATGAGTCTCCCAGTCGCGGCCTGCTGCGACAGAGCCTGGATTCGAACCAGGATCTCTAGTGGCACAGTTAGCACTGCGATGCAGTGCCTTAGACCACTGCGCCACTCAGGATACCTGCACTATTGGTTCAACCATCGAAACCAATTACTAAATGTTCTGCTCCAGCAGGACTCATTACTCATGTCAGAGTTTTTGCAGAGCAGAGTCACAGAGGATCCATCCCGTACTAGAACATCTGTGTTGGACACTGAGGATACAACTGTGGAAAGAACATCCACAGAGCAATTCGAACCATAAGACCACAAAACATTCACAAATCACTATACAGATTTAGGAACTTAATTTAACATATATTGTCACAGCAAAATAATCCTGCAGCAACAGGATTTGAACATTTATTCCATAATGTTGCTTGATCGGTGGTTATAGGCTTTTAGCTGGCCAAAGTAGGCTACATGAAAAGTGCAATACTGTTAATATAAACGTGTGTTAGTGCGGGTTTTCAGTGAATTTATGTAAATCACGAAGCTCATCTGCATTTCCTGCGGTGCAGCAAAATTAAGATCCTACATTTGTACATGTTCTATCATGTGTCGTATTGATAGGACCACACAAGTTGCTCTGGGTTAAGACTGAACTTACCCACAGAAGAGTAGTGAACAGCATGAACAGAAACATGCTGGCTGTGAGTGAGGAAGAAGTCCATGTCAGTTTAGTATCATGAACAAAAAACCAGGGGAATTTTATTGAAACAATGAGTCAGTCTTCTGAATCACGTGAAGATTCTGATACAACTCCATATTGCCTATGTCATAAAGACAGATAAACTATAAACAGGCATGGCATACGTAACTGTCCAGCTTATAACTGGACATTCATTTCCTTATAACACATTGGAGAGTGCAATAAATGTAACTCACAAGGAAAGATAACACAATAATGAAAGCTCAATTGGATTATCTTGTCCTATTGATGACATTACCTGCAAAAATTGTGATTTGCATAGCTGCACCATAGCTGCACCATAGCTGCATTATAAGCTTCTTGTTAGTTGGTTGAATAAGCAAAAATGTATATTTGTACCCTATTTTTTTCACAAACCAACAATAGGGTTGGAATCTGTAATTGAAGTAACTCAAATCGAAAACCAAAACAGGCGGCACAAACTTTTGCTAACTTTAGCTACCACTAGATAACAATCAATGGAAGTGAAAGGAGCAACCAGAATTGTTTTACCTTTTACTGCAGAGGCCTAAATCAGGGTCACACAGAGTGATTCTTGGTAGTCAAACAAATCTACTTTGATACAAAAATATACACCTCACAGACATGGTTATGGGCTTTAAAAAATAAGACACCTGTACCATGTCAGATATAGAGTTGAAATGTTTTCAATTTTGAGTTTGCATCCCAGTATTCCACTTTCTATACACATCACAGAAGACTGAACTATAAAGAAACTGTTAGATACACCAGATTTTCATTGTTTCTTTTTAAATAATCTTTATTAATGATGAAATTATGAAAAATATTAATAACATTCCACCCATGAGGCCAAAGAGGGTGCTTTTGGTCATTGACTGCACGAAAGGGCTACATGGCCAAATCACATGTCAAGTTAAACCAAATAATGAGTTGATTTCAGTTAATTTGGTCATTACCTTTTTTTAATTGCACGATTAACCCTATCACTCCCACTGATTGTTAGCTAGCGGAGGCTAAAGTTAGCTGTTTGTAGTTGCTGTTTAAAGAAAACCGAACAATGGATTATAGTTTCTCTTGGCCCATAGATTACTTTCAGGTTGAGGAACCATCTAACACCAAGATGTAAAATCCTGAACTTCCCCTTGAAAGTCAGCCAAAAAACATTAACAATGGAACAACATTTCAAGGTGCATTCCATGAACTGTATTTACAAATATGCATATACAGTACAATGCCAAATGAATATACAATGGAACAATATTTCAAGCTGCATTCTAAAGTTCATTCTAAAACAATATAAGAGTATTTCAAATATATAATACCACACTTACCCTGTAAGCTCATCCTCCATCGCTCCATTTGGCCCACCTATAGAGGCAGACAGGTATGAAGAGGTGACTGTCCACAGTGAGAGTGTGTGTTTATTAGTGCTCGATCCTCCCGCTCTTATATGCTGCTGATCAGCACAAAACACACCTACCACCAGCAAAGCCCATATTTAGATATGTTGCTCGACCACAGAGACATTGATAAAGACAGGTGTTTTATTCCCAGTAGGCACCGACTGGCGCAGGACGTCCATGGACGTTGATTATTGGTCCACCCTGGCCTTGATTAGAACGTACACAGAGGTTGAGTGTTCAGTTAATCTTTAAGAGAGAGATGAGCAACTAGAGGAGGTTACGAATAAGGCTGGTGATATGACGTCTTTTTACACAGTATTTGTTAATGTCTTTGATCTTATGAGCTGCATGGGATTGGGAGGATGAGGACATTCCATGTATTTATTTCTGTCACTGGTGGGTGCCAGAAGGTCTGCGTGCCAAGATAGCTTGGGGGCCACTGGTGCTAATCTTAGAAGGAGTACGTGATGGAATATACTGACTACGGTGCAACACGATACCATATAGGATGATACTATTGTTGTTGGGAGTGACACTCAATAATGGTTGGCAACTGTTTGATGGATTTAGCTCGGAAAGCATTATATAAACTGAGAGGTTTTCTATGTAAGTCATTCAGATGACAATAGGCTACGCCCGTACCGCTTGTCATGTGAATCTGGTACTGTAAATATTAAATACTTTGAAACAACTCTCCATCTAAGTGTTTAACTATTCTCTTGCATACTGAATTACTTGATGCCAGAGAAACTCATCATAACAGCTGGCATACTTTTACTCTTGCCTTTGTACTCTATACTTCACTCTGTGTGTGTGTGTGTGTGTGTGTGTGTGTGTGTGTGTGTGTGTGTGTGTGTGTGTGTGTGTGTGTGTGTGTGTGTGTGTGTGTGTGTGTGTGTGTGTGTGTGTGTGTGTGTGTGTGTGTGTGTGTGTGTGTGTGTGTGTGTGTGTGTGTGTCGACAGGGCCAGCGCCAGAACGAATCAGTTGGATGGCCGTTGATTTCCATAAGTGGGCACGTTTTTTCATGGGACCTCCTATGTGTGCATGCCAAAAAAATGATGGGTGTTATAGCTCTTCAGTTTCAAGTTTGGGGAAGCTTACAATTTATCTTACCATTTCTACCGATCTGCATGCCAGTTATGATCATTTTTTATATGAGCATTTTAGTTTCAATAATAACGTTTTCTTTCTCAAAATCATTGTCACGTGGTTAATAATAAAAATCTGAAGTAAAATGATAAAAAGCTAAAAGCTAAAATTCAACGAAGGCGAGAGCATCAGCCTCTGCCATATGGACACATTGATACACTGTGATCCATTGGCGGCTAAAGAAATTAGCACATAGAATTCAGAGATAGCCTATAGGCCAATGCAGCAGTAAGCCAACAAGCAAAGGCAAGAGGTGAGAGGAGGAGAGCGCATGGATGTGAGAAGGAATACAACGTGGCTGCTATGAAAGTGAACTGTGTTTACGCATGATCAGGGGTGTATTCATTCTGCCGATTCTGTTGAAAAAGTTTCTTAAACGGAAGCAAACGGAACAAAACGGGATAAACATACCAGAATTTGTCCAATAGAAAATATTGTTAGCAACTGTTGGACTAATGATTACACCCTAAATTAGCTAGATGCAGGCAAGAGTGTGCAAGGCGGTACTGAATGTCACTGTTTGGCCATGTGTGTCACACCCTGATTTGTTTCACCTGTCTTGTGCTTGTCTCCACCCCCCACCAGGTGTCTCCCAATTTTCCCCATTGTCTCCTGTGTATTTATACCTGCATTTTCTGTTTGTCTGTGCCAGTTAGTCTTGTCTAGTCAGGTCTTACCAGCATGTTTCCCGGTTCTCCTGCTCTCAAGTTTGTTTTTCTAGTCTTCCTGGATCTGACCTTTCTGCCTGTCCTGACCCTGAGCCTGAGCCTGCCTGCCGTTCTGTCCCTGTTTGACCCTGCCTTGGATTACGAACCTCTGCCTGCCCTCGACCTGCCCTTTGCCTGCCCCTTTGTATAATAAATATTCTGAGTAAAGAACTATCCACCTCCTGTGTCTGCATCTGGGTCATATCCTGAGTCGTGATAATGTGTCACTGTCTGTCACCTCAAATTTGTCTCTCGACCTGTGTGCACCTACGATGTAAACTTTCATTCACAGGCTAGGTTGTAGCAACCTCATGATGGGTATAAGGAACATTTTAGTATCATGTAGTAGCCTAAACCTATCACTTTACATTGAACTGGGTGAATGGAATATGAATGAGAGTCAACCAATATCCTGTAATAGAAATAAGGCCATGTTCATGAAAAAAATAATTGTCCTCCCACATCTTAAACGGCACTGACCGCCACTGGTATCAACTGTTCCGGGCCCTCAGAGTTTCCAGTGCCAGTGAGCTTGGAACAGACAGCTGTTTTATCCTGATACAGTGGGGGAAAAAAGTATTTAGTCAGCCACCAATTGTGAAAGTTCTCCCACTTAAAAAGATGAGAGAGGCCTGTAATTTCCATCATAGGTACACGTCAACTATGACAGACAAATTGAGAAAACAAAAATCTGAAAATCACATTGTAGGATTTTTTATGAATTTATTTGCAAATTATGGTGGAAAATAAGTATTTGGTCACCTACAAACAAGCAAGATTTCTGGCTCTCACAGACCTGTAACTTCTTCTTTAAGAGGCTCCTCTGTCCTCCACTCGTTACCTGTATTAATGGCACCTGTTTTGAACTTGTTATCAGTATAAAAGACACCTGTCCACAACCTCAAACAGTCACACTCCAAACTCCACTATGGCCAAGACCAAAGAGCTGTCAAAGGACACCAGAAACTAAATTGTAGACCTGCACCAGGCTGGGAAGACTGAATCTGCAATAGGTAAGCAGCTTGGTTTGAAGAAATCAACTGTGGGAGCAATTATTAGGAAATGGAAGACATACAAGACCACTGATAATCTCCCTCGATCTGGGGCTCCACGCAAGATCTCACCCCGTGGGGTCAAAATGATCACAAGAACGGTGAGCAAAAATCCCAGAACCACACAGGGGGACCTAGTGAATGACCTGCAGAGAGCTGGGACCAAAGTAACAAAGCCTACCATCAGTAACACACTACGCCGCCAGGGACTCAAATCCTGCAGTGCAAGACGTGTCCCCCTGCTTAAGCCAGTACATGTCCAGGCCCGTCTGAAGTTTGCTAGAGTGCATTTGGATGATCCAGAAGAGTATTGGGAGAATGTCATATGGTCAGATGAAACCAAAATAGAACTTTTTGGTAAAAACTCAACTCGTCGTGTTTGGAGGACAAAGAATCCTGAGTTGCATCCAAAGAACACCATACCTACTGTGAAGCATGGGGGTGGAAACATCATGCTTTGGGGCTGTTTTCTGCAAAGGGACCAGGACGACTGATCCGTGTAAAGGAAAGAATGAATGGGGCCATGTATCGTGAGATTTTGAGTGAAAACCTGCTTCCATCAGCAAGGGCATTGAAGATGAAACGTGGCTGGGTCTTTCAGCATGACAATGATCCCAAACACACCACCGGGCAACGAAGGAGTGGCTTCGTAAGAAGCATTTCAAGGTCCTGGAGTGGCCTAGCCAGTCTCCAGATCTCAACCCCATAGAAAATCTTTGGAGGGAGTTGAAAGTCCGTGTTGCCCAGCGACAGCCCCAAAACATCACTGCTCTAGAGGAGATCTGCATGGAGGAATGGGCCAAAATACCAGCAACAGTGTGTGAAAACCTTGTGAAGACTTACAGAAAACGTTTGACCTGTGTCATTGCCAACAAAGGGTATATAACAAAGTATTGAGAAACGTTTGTTATTGACCAAATACTTATTTTCCACCATAATTTGCAAATAAATTCATTAAAAATCCTACAATTTGATTTTCTGGATTTCTTTTTCTCATTTTGTCTGTCATAGTTGACCTGTACCTATGATGAAAATTACAGGCCTCCAGGGACGGCCTGTTCAATAGGGCGATATGGGCGACGCACTGCCAAACGGGAAAAGGAAGGGATTTTTTTCCTAATCAATTATATCACGGCAACAGTAGTTATCAGTGTTGTAATCTGATCTGACTGCCACTAAATGTCAAATCAGGCTAAAGTCGTGCTTCAAATGGCCCCGCCCGTTTTTGGGGCGATTTCAGTCAGGTTGAAAATCGCCCAGAAGTCTCTCATAGCCTGTCATGTAAAATCTATTTTTTTCAAATTTCAAAGCTTTCAATACAATCTCTATGGGGGTCTGTGGGCTTGCACTTACGCGCTTTCGTCATACGTGACGTAACCATGAACGTAACTAAGCAAATAGCGGCTAGCAGCGTCTCTGTTGCGACCTGCAGTGTTTTTTATCTTATGTTTTTAATTTGTACACTTAGTGGCGTTATTTTATGTTTTTAATTTGTACACTTAGTTTACAAACATTCTGCCAACCATGGATTTCCAGTGGTGGGTTTTGGACTGATCTTGTTGATCGTGTACATACCCGCTACGAACGGACTAAATAATGAAAACGCTGCTGGCAGCGGAATCCAATACAGCTGGGAGACTTGGCTGGATGACAGAGTCCCGGAGAAGTGGAGCCGGCCGGCTTCACCCTGGTCAGAGCGGACCGCGATCTGACAGTCACAGATCGATCCTGGTAAGAGAGCGACTCTGTACCCCGACATTGAACTGCTTTCTGTGTCACTGCGACCTTACTATCTGCCCCGTGAGTTCCCCCAATTGTTTGTTACCGTTGTGTACTGTTGATAATCACAAGTTTACTGGAGAACTGAGACCAAGTAGAGACTTTGGACAGGGTGGATATGGTATAATAAAGGCAGTTTATTCAGAGGTAAAGATATCTGGAATCGCGTGCACGGACTCGTTCGTCAAACTCTTAGGGAGCTATCTGAAGAGAGCCCCGAAAACATTGTGTGCAGACATTTTATACAATAAATGATGTAGGTTGAATCTAGTAGTTCTGATCTTCTGATTGGTCCTGATGAGTTGGGCGAGGTCCCCTCCACTGTTGCATTGGCTCTGAGTCGGGTTCTCTGTCTTCAAATGTTCAGCCTAAAGAGAGGGGATTTTTGTGTGTGTGTGTGTGTGTGTGTTTAACAGTGATGATGTGTGTGTGTGTGTGTGTTATCAGTGATGATGTGTGTGTGTGTGTGTGTGTGTGTGTGTGTGTGTGTGTGTGTCCTCAGAGCAAGAACTCGTGAGTTGGAAGAACTGAGAGACCTATGGCGTGGGTGTTGTCCTTGGCCACCTGCTGACAAGGCTGACAAGATAGGACTCTTTTGTCCATTGTTATAGGATAGGAACAGCATTGATTGAAAACAAACGCCCAACACAAAATGGGTCATGCACAAGATTTTAGTCAGACCAAGCTATAACATTATATATTTACTACGACAGTACATTCAACCAAAAGCTAATATAACAAAGGCATCAGAGATTATTTATAATCTGTCACAGAAACTGGAATCCATCTCCCCAGATCAGTCAATAAATGCTTCTGGTATTGACTTATATGCTGCCCCTGTCTTCATGTTGTTGCTGGACATATCTTTTTTAAAATGTGTGTAGGTCACCTAAATCATCAGAAAAATTGCCCCTCCTGAGAATTTTTTCAGGAGCCGCCACTGCAGGCCTCTCTCATC
The DNA here is from genome assembly GCF_964263955.1 of Coregonus lavaretus. Lineage (NCBI taxonomy): Eukaryota > Metazoa > Chordata > Actinopteri > Salmoniformes > Salmonidae > Coregonus > Coregonus lavaretus. Next base: position 50,555,581 of record NC_140000.1, read on the forward strand.
TTTTTAAGTGGGAGAACATGCACAATTGGTGGCTGACTAAATACTTTTTTCCCCAACTGTATATGGAATGATCAGATCATGATAAGATATTTCGTTCTTTCACTTCGAGGCTTGGTGATTATCGAGGCCGGGAGTGTTGGAAAGCTATTTAAAAATACTGAGGAACTATCATTCGCAATGGATGTTAAAGAAACAGACTTGGTTGACTTACTGTGTGAGATTAAGAAAAAATGACTGAGAATCTCAATTTATTAGTGGTGGACGTGGAGAGTTATGACAATCAGAAATCTGACATTGCAACATGGGCACTTTCCTACTTTTGCATGCAGCAGGCCAGGTAGGCCTACTTATGTGCGTGCTCAGTCGCGCGCGTTCCCTCAACTTTACGCGTTCCCTCAACTTTATCAGGACAGAGAACATGCTCATTGCGCACGGAGCACTCCAAACAAAAGACAATGAAAAAATTTACAAAACTTGTAATGGTTATGAAATAAACCAAAACGTGTTTCTCACAAGTGTAGCAGGTTGTGAACTCAACACTGCAAACAACGTAGGGTAAATGACTGTAATTAATACATGCATTAACATAATTTAATGTAAATGACACGGGATTAACGGTACATTTACTAGACCTACTGGTGACATATGTAATGGGGACTTATAAGCAATCAAAGAGCAAACAATTCACACAATTAAACAATGAATGCACAAGAATTGGCAAGAGACAGCTGAGCGCATTCCGGAGAGCTGAGCGCATGCATTCAAGAGAGACACGCCATATCTTCGCCACACATCCAGTGCTTGACTTGGACTAAAATAGAAGCTGGTACTCATTTTGGGTGCCGGTACTGTTTATATTTAGGTGCAGGAACTGTACAATACTTTTGAGCAAATATTTTATAAGAGGTGCAGGAACTCAAGCAGTAGAACATGTAAGGTGTTGGTACTCAGTTCTGGTGAGCTCCTGCCCAAGTCAAGCACTGCACACACCTCTCCCCTTCTTGTTGTTGCAACATTTTAAACTTCACACATATTTTAAGCGCTTATCGCTGATAGCCGCAACTCAATCTTGTAGGCCTATTGCCATGAGCGCTTCCCAAATCGCAGCTTCCCAAATTGGCACAGGCCTACAGATTTGAAACAATCCAGAGCTATAAAAATAAAATAAAAAATAAGCTAATGATCCTCTGTGGTTAAGTCATGCTCCCTGGTGAAATATTTTGAATTATGTTATTTAGACAGGAGTAATTATATAATTGTGGCGAGGGGAATCCAGCATCCTAACTTTCCTTTCCAATTCGCAAGAGGCTGAAACCAGAGATCTGTATATAATGACGAGATGCTCATGTCTACGCCCTAACAATGGGAGTCTTTGTCCCAAAGAGGCAGGCGACAAGCTTATGTCTGCAGATTGTGCTCATAAAAACGCATTGTCTTACTCTTCCTCTCTGCTGAAACTATGTTTCCGGAGAAAAGCATCCGACCTAGCGAAACAGCGCCCCTCTATGTGTAGCCCATGTATCTGATGCTGTCTGGACAGCAATAGTATGACATGCCATACTCTTTTGGTCCAGACAGCATCAGATACATGGTCTACACGTACTGAGACAGAGGGGCGCTGTTTCGCTCGCGCGGATGCTTTAACTGAGATCGATGCGTCTTTCTGTCCGCGTGCGTCTCGGTCAAATAAATTATCAATATTTAAATATTTTATTTGGACTGGCAAGGAAGTGCGGTAGGGCGGGCCAGGCCCCCTAAGGCCCGCTCATAATTCCGGATCTGTCTACAGTCTCTCTCTTACTTGTAAGGAAACAAGTTGTGAGTTGGTGGAGTTTGTGAGAGTGCGACTCAAACCCAGAGTGGCTGCTGGGGAATGTAGTGATATCGACTATGCATAGCAATGATATCAACCAAGAGCTGGGGTTAATTTACCACCACCCACTTGAAAGAGAGAGGTCTATAATTTACAAGGATGCATGAGTTTTCCAAAACTCATTCGAAGTTTTATGTCCATTTGAATGACCTAAAAACATAATTATAGGTTAAAAGGTAGGCTATTCGTACCCTATATGAATAAAAACAAGTTAAAGTTTGATATTGTGGTTTATATATTTTTACTAAGTATTTATTATGATTATAAATATCCTATTATATGCATATAGTATTTTACTTTCGTTACATAATTATTACTCTCTTCTCCACCCCTTTTCTTAATGTGTCCTGTTCGCCTTCTCGGTAAGCGCTTCCACTTTGCAATACTGAAATCACAGTGCTGTGCGCAACTCCGCCCGCTTCGGAATGTAGACGCTAAGACGTCTGTCTCCACAATGGAACTGCAATCCGAACTGCTCAAGTCCATCTGGTACGCGTTCACATCGCTGGACATGGAGAAATGCGGCAAAGTATCGAAGTCCCAGCTGAAGGTTAGATTTGAAGTGTAATATTTCGAAGTGCTGAGCTTTATAATCAGGAAATGGGTGTTGAATTGCCTCTGTGCCTCTGGCGCCAGCTTGTTACTCATAACCTTATAAACAAACATTTTGACGTTTGAAGATCTGATCAAGATAGCCTTAAAAAATACATCGTTAGCCTCTTACAAGTTGTTATATTAGGCTATAATAAATGATTCCGCTTGAATCTAGGGTTGTAAACCATTATAAAGTTAACAGTCCACTTGTAAAAATAATAATTTGCATGCATCATGCAGGAATACTGCTGAGTATGAGAAACATACACATTAAGACATTCTCTCTCACTCACTCACACACACACTTTGGATACATTGGTGACTTTAAAACATGGATACACACTCATGAGTGTGTATCCATGAAACCCTCTTTCAGTGAGTAATATCAACAGCGGCAGCCTACACACAGAAATATGTGAATCTAGGTCAGGCGGTAGTCAACTATGCCCTCATTTCAAAGTCCAGGTCTGTCCCTTTACTGCACTCAACCTGTACACATGACAACATATCAAAGTTTCTGTACAACAGAAACAGACGGTGCGTTCAGACATCTTCCCCAGTCATCTTCCCCCTCACTCAGTCTCTGGCCTGTCGAGTTCAAACACGTTGCGTTCGCCCTATGGTGAGAATCCCAGAAAATAGCAGGCAGGTGTCCAGACATGCTCACACCGAGGGGGCTGTGTGTGTGTGTGTGTGTGTGTGTGATTTTGTTTGTGTGTCAGTCAACAGAGGCCTGCAATGTTGTTTACACTGCTTGCTTTGGTTTTAATCATGTACTTTTTTGTTGTTTCATATGATTTGAGGTGATTTGAGTTTATGTGCACTATTTTAGTCCCCTGTAGCTCAGTTGGTAGAGCATGGCGCTTGCAATGCCAGGGTTGTGGGTTCGTTTCCCACGGGGGGGCCAGTATGAAAATGTATGCACTCACTAACTGTAAGTCGCTCTGGATAAGAGCATCTGCTAAATGACTAAAATGTCAAATGTATTTTAGTAACCACTTACATACTGTATATATAGGAATAGTATATTTAATATTAACAGTAACATAATACATTTGAAAGGGTCATTTTTGGGAGATTCTCTTTTGGCCAAAAGACTGTCCTCTCCTCGAATCCTCCATCCTCTCTCCTCCGTGACCCAAAAACCGATAAGTTGTAGAGTGGTCGAGGATAGTGTCAATTAGTTTGAAACAGAGGAGTGTCCTCGTGTCCGAGATGGCCTCCTCCAGGCGAGGAAGCACAAGAGTATCCTTTGTGGAAGAGTTTTGAAATTCGCCACACCCCCTTTAAATCAGCTGTTGTTTACTCAGAGGAGAAAAGTATGCATATTTAAAAACGAAATGCTACTTATTGTTTTATCTATAAATGTTCAGCACAACTAGCTACATGTCTTTTTAATACTTTACACATTTAATTTGGGATTCCACCCCTGGAAATGTAATTTACATGATGACGAGCGAGTGAAGAAAGAGTCTAATTTCATACAAGCGTATTTGTTTCCACATTTCCTGTCCTCCCCTCCTCTCCTCGGTTACCTTTGACCTTTTTGAAAAGGAGGCAAGGAGAGGATAACTGAGGACGGAGGAGTTGAGCGAACCAATTGAGAATCTCCCTTTGACACATGCATTTTCTTCATTTTTCTGTGTGTGTGTGTGCGTGCATGTGCGTGCATGTCACAGGTTCTCTCCCACAACCTGTACACGGTGTTGAACATTCCTCACGACCCCGTGGCGCTGGAGGAACACTTCCAAGACGATGACGATGGACCTGTGTCAAACCATGGCTACATGCCGTACCTCAACAAATACATACTGGCCAAGGTAACCTACCTCAACAAATACATACTGGCCAAGGTAACCATCACATCACTACTCAATTGAGGATTTTCACATTGAGATGAGTGAATTCCAGTTCATTCAGGAGATTAATTGCACTTGATCTTAATCTTAGTTCACCCAAATTACAAAATGACATATTGGTTTCCTTAACCTGTGAGCAAAACTGAAGCCTGCATTCTTACCTTGTTCATAGACTGCTTACAGGGTATTGAAACCAATATGTAATTTAGTCATTTGGGTGAACTATCCCTTTAACCTCTTTACCAGTACTAATTAATGAATTAACCCCTGCTGTGCTGCACTCAGGTCAAAGAGGGTGCGTACGACAAGGAGACGTTTGACGACCTGTGCTGGATGATGACCATGAAGAAAAACTACAGACCTACCAGCGGCCAGGGGGGGCTGCTGTGCTCCCTGAGAGACTGCTTCAAACTTTTCTGTCTCTTCAACCTGCTGTCGGAGGACCACTACCCGCTCATCATGATCCCACAGGAGGTGAGGGGGGCAGGGAGAGACTGACCTCCATTGGCACATTTAAATATAAAGTCAGTATCTTTCAGAGAGAAAGAGAGGAAAAGAGATGTATAGGTAGGGAGGAAATAGTTCATCTGGAAAAGAGAGAGAGAGAAGTGGGAAAGGAGGAGAGCTGAAGAGGGAGGGAGAAATAGAGGGTGAATAGATACACATACAGGACTGTATATAAACAGAGTAAGAAAAGAGTCGTAGTTATGCAGTCCGGTGGCCATCTTTGACTACACTGTGTGCTTTGACGCGTGCAGTATACAAACTGTATCTTTATCGATAGCCCCTTGCAAACAAATCGCTAATCTAGGTCCTTACTTCCTGAGCTGCTCCCCCTAAGCAGGAAGTCGGGGTGGAATAAACCAATAGGAGGGAGGTTGGTTTCCTGTTGATAACACGTGAACTCACTCGATATCATCTGCAGGCATTATGAAGATGTGTTGCAACTTGCTGACCACAGCATTATCCCTTTACTAGATCACTTTCTGAATATGGGTCCCAGCAAATTGACCCATAGAAGGATAAAGATATTTTCTGACTTGTAACTTTACATGTGTAATCCAAAATGTCACATTTATCCCCGCACACACACACACACAAACACAAACACAGGTGGAGTACCTGCTGAAGAAAATCTCCACTGCGATGAACCAGGAGTGGGACGGCAAGCCCCTGGAGGACCTGCTATCCCAGGTTGCCTCTGTCCAGGAGGAGGGCATGTCGGTGTGGGTGTTCCTGGATCACATGGGTGCCGGGAGGCTGCTGAGGGTCAGCAGTGTGGAGGCCTTCAGTCTGGCCCTGGACCAAGTCTTCTGGGAGATGTACCACAACGTCCTCAAGAGGGTGAGTTGGTGGGAGTGTATGGATGTGGCCCCGGGGTGAGGGGAGGGATGTGTAGCTGTGTGTGGGGAGGGGGGACAGGGGGGGGGCTGTTTTTATGTGTTTGCGCTGAATGAAATTCACAATACAGGGACACTGATCAATACCTCTCTCTCTGTCTGTCTGTCTCTCTCTCTCGCAGGGTTACATGTGGAAAAAGGGACATGTGCGTAGGAACTGGATGGAGCGTTGGTTTGTACTCAGGCCATCCTTCATGACCTACTACGCCAGCGAGGACCTGAAAGACAAGAAGGGCGAGATTCCATTGGACCAGAATTGCGTTGTGGAGGTAATCTTGTTAGTCTGGTTTATCTTTGAATCCAAAAACCAGTAGAAAAATTCTTGGCTAGGATGATTATTTATTTGCTAATGGCTGAGTGCATCGCTACTGCGTACCTGAGACTGAGATGTACAAAAGTATGTGGACACCCCTTCAAATTAGTGGATTCTGCTATTTCAGCCACACCCGTTGCTGACAGGTGTATAAAATCGAGCGCACCGCCATGCAATCTCCATAGACAAACATTGGCAGTAGACTGGCCTTACTGAAGAGCTCAGTGACTTTCAACGTTGCACCGTCATAGGATGCCACCTTTCCAACAAGTCAGTTTGTCAAATTTCTGCCCTGCTAGAGCTGCCCCGGTCAACTGTAAGTGCTGTTATTGTGAAGTGGAAACGTCTAGGAGCAACAACGGCTCAGCCGCGACGAGATAGGCCACACAAGTTCACAGAACGGGACCGCCAAGTGCTAAAAATCGTCTGTCGTCAGTTGCAACACTCACTACAGAGTTCCAAACTGCCTCTGGAAGCAACGTCAGCACAATAACTGTTTGTCGGGAGCTTCATGGGTTTCCATGGTTGAGCAGCCGCACACAAGCCTAAGATCACCACGCGCAATGCCAAGCGTCGGCTGGAGTGGTGTAAAGCTTGCCGCCATTGGACTCTGGAGCAGTGGAAACGCGTTCTCTGGAGTGATGATTTACCCTTCACCATCTGGGAGTCCGACAGACGAATCTGGGTTTGGCGGACGCCAGGAGAACGCTACCTGCCCGAATGCATAGTGCCAACTGTAAAGTTTGGTGGAGGATGAATAATGGTCCGGGCTGTTTTTCATGGTTTGGGCTAGGCCCCTTAGTTCCAGTGAAGGGAAATCTTAACGCTACAGCATACAATAACATTCTAGACGATTCTGTGCTTCAGGCAACAGTTTGGGGAAGGCCCTTTCCTGTTTCAGCATGACAATGCCCCCGTGAACAAAGCGAGGTCCATACAGAAATGGTTTACCGAAATCGATGTGGAAGAACTTGACTGGCCTGCACAGAGCCCTACTCCAACCCCATCAAACCCCTTTGGGATTAATTGGAACACCGACTGCGAGCCAGGCCTAATCGCCCAACATCAGTGCCCGACCTCACTAATGCTCTTGTGGCTGAATGGAAGCAAGTCCCCGCAGCAATGTTCCAACATCTAGTGGAAAGCCTTCCCAGAAGAGTGGAAGCTGTTATAGCTGCAAAGGGGGAACCAACTCCATATTAATGCCTGTGATTTTGGAATGAGATGTTTGACGAGCAGGTGTTCACATACTTTTGGATATTTAGTGTATTATTATTATTTTTTATTTAAGTTTTATTTCTACAGGGTGGGTCACCATTGAGACCATTTGCAAGGGAGCCCTGTGAACATGAATATACAATAAATAATATCAATACAATAAATAAAACAGGATTCATCAAAACAAACAACTTTCGCATATCACCTCCCTTAAACTCGATCTAAGCTGTCCAATGGAGACCAGTGAGTTTAATTTCAAGGTGACCTGAAGGCTATTCCGACACATAAGCTAAAAGCATTTTTCCCCAGGTCAGTAGAGACCCGCGGGACCTCCAGATGCAGTCAGTCCAGAGAGCGGGTCTGAAAATTGCTGGATCTCCATTTAATACATGAGCTGATGTAGTGGGGGAATCTCCGCTTTATGTACAAAAGGTAGCCAGTGCTGGGCCCTTCTGGTAGTCGGAGACTCCCAGCCAACAGAACTATACAAAATGCAGTGATGTGTACGAAAATTGTCCATAGTGATAAAACACAGTGCTGAATGATAGACTTAATCTTAAGGTTTTAAAGCAGAGGCTGCCACATGCATTTAGATTACATCACCATAATCAAGTACTGAGAGAAGCGTTGCTTGAACAATCTTCCTTCTACTTTCCAAAGTGAGGCAGGATTTATTTCTATAAAAGAAACCAATCTTAATTCTCAACGTTCTTGTCAGTTTTTCAATGTGTGTTTTTAAAAAGAGAGCTTATCGTCAATCCAAATACCCAAGTACTTATAATGGGGAACTTGTTCAATTTGGGCTCCCTTCAATGTGCAAATATGTAGGTCCTCGGGGTCAAGATTACGAGACCTGGAGAACAACATAAACTTGGCTTTATTAACATTTAGCACTAGTTTAAGATCAGGAAGCGATTTTTGAATGGAGTCAAAACCATGCTGAAGGTTATGAATGGCCTGCTGTACTGAGGGGGGCACAGGACTAAACAACTGTATCATCCGCGTAGAGATTAAGGTTACAGGTTTTAACAGATAGACCAATATTATTTATAGAAATAGTGAAGAGAACAGGGCCAGAAATCGACCCCTGCGGCACACCTTTCGTAATGAGGAAGCTAGATTTGATACTGTCAGTAAGCACATTGTGTTCTGTCCATTAGATAGTTCTTGAACCAACTGCAAGATGCCTGACCTAGCCTATTTCAGACAACCTTTGAACAAGTAAGAAATGGTCAACAGTATCAAATGCCTTTAACAGTTCAATAAATAAGGCAGCACAATGATTTTTATGGTCTAAACAATATAGCACATCTAAGACAAGTGTAGCCGCTGAAACATTGCTATGTCTGTTAATCCGTCTGTCTGCATATTTCAAGACATGGCATATAGGGGTGTAATGAGATACCCAATGGGCTGGACGATTCTCTTGTCATCACTCATCTTGAAAAAAGGTATACTATACTGAACAAAAATAGAAACGCAACATGTAAAGTGTTGGTCCTATGTTTCATGAGCTGAAAATAAAAGATCCCTGAAATGTTCCATATGCACAAAAAGCTTATTTCTCTAAAATGTTGTGCACAAATTTGTTTACATCCCTGTTAGTGAGCATTTATCCTTTTCCAAGATAATCCATCCACCTGACAGGTGTGGCATATCAAGAAGCTGATTAAACAGTATGATCATTACCTTGTACCTTGTATCTGTCCACCAGAGCTGTTGCCAGATAATTTAATGTTAATTTCTCTACCATAAGCCGCCTCCAATGTCATTTTAGAGAATTTGGCAGTACGTCCAACCGGCCTCACAACCGCAGACCACATGTAACCACGCCAGCCCATGACCTCCATATCCGGGGAACTTCACCGACGAGATCATCTGAGACCAGCCACCCGGACAGCTGATGAAACTGTGGGTTTGCACAACCCAAGAATTTCTGCACAAAATGTCTCCGGGATGCTCATCTGTGTGCTCGTCGTCCTAACCAGGGTCTTGACCTGACTGCAGTTTGGCGTTGTAACCTGGAGAAGTGTGCTCTTCACGGATGAATCTCTGTTTCCACTGTACCGGGCAGATGGCAGACAGCATGTATGGCGTCATGTAGGCGAGTGGTTTGCTGATGTCAACGTTGTGAACAGAGTGCCCCATGGTGGCGGTGGGGTTATGGTATGGGCAGGCATGAGCTACTGACAATAAACACAATTGCATTTTATCAATGGCAATTTGAATGCACAGAGATAACGTCACGAGATCCTGAGGCCCATTGTCGTGCCATTCATCCGCCGCCTTCACCTCATGTTTCAGCATGATAATGCATGGCCACATGTCGCAAGGATCTGTACACAATTCCTGGATGCTGAAAATGTCCCAGTTCTTTCACGGCCTGCATACTCACCAGACATGTCACCCATTGAGCATGTTTGGGATGCTCTGGATTGACGTGTATGACAGCGTGTTCCAGTTCCCGCCAATATCCTGCAACTTCGCACAGCCATTGAAGAGGAGTGGGACAACATTCCACAGGCCACTATCAACAGCCTGATCAACTCTATGCAAAGGAGATGTGTCGCACTGCATGAGGCAAATTGTGGTCACACCAGATACTGACTTTTTTTGATCCACGCGCCTACTTTTTTTTCTATGACCAACAGATGCATATCTGGTTTCCCAGTCATGTGAAATCCCTAGATTAGGGCCTAATTTATTTATTTAAATTGACTGATTTCCTTATATGAACTGTAACTCAGTAAAATCTTTGAAATAGTTGTGTTTTATAGTTTTGTTCAGTGTAAAAACGTTGAAATCAATCTGCCATCATTAACACAATGGAAAAATCGAATGATTTATTATTGAAATATTGAAATAGAAAAACAAATTGGTACAATGAAGGCACTAGGGATGGGGGTGTGAGAATGCGGGTCTGGGCAGATTAAATGTAGTTATTGTTTGTGTGCGCCTGTAAATTGTTGTTCATATCTATAATTTTGTATCTGGAGTAAAAAAATATATATATTATAATAAACACATAAATAATAATGAAACAGTGCTATGTCCAGGTCTACAACCAGATTGGTGCTCATTCAGAATAGAATGAGACATTGAAAAAGTTATATGCTGAGAGTTGGCCAGTGACTCTAAAACTTTGGCAAGGCAAGAAATTGGACAGTAGTTATCCAAGTCAGAAGGATCTCCGCCTTTGTGTAGGGGGAGGACTTGTGTCGTTTTCCAGATCTTAGGGATAACCCCAGATTTTTCAGGGTGTTTAAAGTTGTGGCGGGTTGGTTTAGTTATCAGCCGAGTTAGATTTAGCTCAATGCAGATATCTTTCAGCCTATCAGAAGCTGGCATCAACAATCCAGATTAAGATCACCCAAAATTAATAATTCAGGTTTAGCATAATTAGATAGATAGTCAGACAATTGGAGGGAGGGCTATAAATTCCAACTAGCATAAGTTGGGCATTATTACCAAGGGCCACATTTAGGACTAGACATTCAAATTGCTTAGGGACAGAGGTAGTGAGAGATACAGAAACATTTAAGTTGTCCTTTGTAAATATGGTGACACCTCTACGTCTGCCAACTCTGTCAGATCCAAAACATTATAACCAGCCAGAGACACATCAGTATCCGGCACAGTCTTATTTAGCCAAGTTTCCCTCAACTCCTCCCATCTATCTCTGAATACCATCCAGTTTTGATTTCTATTTGCCATATATTTTTCAACTGTGCTATGATGTTACACAAAAGTTCTGAACCTTTCTAGTCTCATAGTTTCTATAGATTGTAAATTAAAGATACACATTTTTGCTAAAAGTTGTATTATGTTATTGATTGATTGACTATGACTTTTCAAATCACCCAGCAGGGCTAGCAGTTAGTTCCAGGTAAATGTTGCACTTCTTCAGCCATTTCTGAACCTGTGACCAAAAACAAGCCACATATGGACAATACCAAAACAAATTATCTAATGATTCTGCCTTTTCGCAGCAAGATCTGCAGAGCTGGGATGGTTGTATCCCCCATATACAGTGAGGGAAAAAAGTATTTGATCCCCTGCTGATTTTTGTACGTTTGCCCACTGACAAAGAAATGATCAGTCTATAATTTTAATGGTACGTTTATTTGAACAGTGAGAGACAGAATAACAACAAAAAAATCCAGAAAAACGCATGTCAGAGTTTGGAATCTGATTGATTGATTGCTTCTGTGGACAGGTGTCTTTTATACAGGTAACAAGCTGAGATTAGGAGCACTCCCTTTAAGAGTGTGCTCCTAATCTCAGCTCGTTACCTGTATAAAAAGACACATGGGAGCCAGAAATCTTTCTGATTGAGAGGGGGTCAAATACTTATTTCCCTCATTAAAATGCAAATCAATTTATAACATTTTTGACATGCGTTTTTCTGGATTTTTTTGTTGTTATTCTGTCTCTCACTGTTCCAATAAACCTACCATTAAAATTATAGACTGATCATGTCTTTGTCAGTGGGCAAACGTACAAAATCAGCAGGGGATCAAATACTTTTTTCCCTCACTGTATGTATAACATTATATTGGTTGCAAGAATTTTGTATAATAATTTAAATTGAAAAATGTTATGTTTTGAATTCGGCGTCATTTTGTGTATCAGTTCAATAACCATGTGCCATGGAATTGGTACATTGAAAATCTCTTCCCAACTATTTGGCAATCTATATGGCACATCTGTCAATTTCTGGTCCTGAAATTAAACTGGTATACTTTTTTATTTATCACCATTTTTTTAAACCAATTTTGGTCTTTAATGCAGGGCCGACAGACAAGTTCCTTACTGTTTCCCCCTTCCACTTGCCTCTTCCATTTTTGCGGTTTCAGATATTACCAGAATGTCCACATTGGTTTGAGAGGCCAGAGTTATAATAAAATCCATTTTCGAGATCAAACTTCTGGTATTTACATGAATCAGTCCAACGCCGCAGCTGAGGGATTTCATATCAGACTCTAATATAAGCACACTATGCTCAGTTGGTAACCCCTTATTTGAAAATACCATAGGGCTAGCTTGAATTGGTATAGATACAAGCTTGTCTAGAACTGTACCATTGGGCCTATGTTTTGAGCTAGGACATGGATTAAAAACGAGTCAATGAGGGTTACATGTTGCGGGCCTGCAGTATGATGTTAATGCTGATCATTTATGGTTGGGATTACCTGAGCGGAACTTCGGGTGTTGATAATGTCAACCACCAGTTGTCCTCTCTCTGTTTTAGGCTATTCCAGACAGGGATGGGAAGCGTTGTCTCTTTTGTGTGAAGACCCCCAGCAAGACCTATGAGATGAGTGCCGCCGACCAGAGACAGAGGGTGGAATGGACCCAAGGTGAGGGGATGTGAATAAGTGTAACGCCCTGCCTGAGACACAAGCCTAATTGTCGTCCTCGGACCAAGGGGATATCCTGTTGACCTAATGGTTAAAACATTTGGTTGGCATGCGGGAGACCCCTGGGTTGAAAAGCATTAGGGAAGGAAATTAACTTTTTTCTGATTCTCCTGTGTGTGTGTCTGTGTGTCCTCTGTCTCCCCAGCCTTGCAGACTGCCATCCGTCTCCAGGGTGAGCGCAAGTCCTCCCTGCACCAGGAACTAAAGCTGAAGAGGCGGGTCCAGCGCGAGCAGAGCCAACGGGAGCGCTGCCTGAGCGGCAGCCAATCAGAAGAGCTTACCATTCAAGACCGGGAGAGGGAAAAGGAACGGCAAGGACAGGAGATAGAGAGTATTATTCAGGTGAGAGGGAGGGAGAGAGAGAGGCATTAAAGAGGAGAGATAGAAAAGAGAAGGGATGAGTGGGGGGAAAGAGGGGGTAATGCATACATAGTATACAGTACTTAACATGACATGTAGGATGTATGTGTCCCACAGCACCAGCGAGAGGTGGAGGCACGGCGCAGGGAGGAGGAGGAGAAAGAGAGAGAGCAACAGAAGGAGGTCCAGAGAGAGTTGGAGAGACAGCTAGAGGAGGCAGAGAAGGTGAGATCATGTACTGAAGAATAAAGTCGAATTAGGTTTATTAGTGCACCTGTGTATGTTCCCCAGATAAATGAGTATATGGTGTGTGTGAATGAATGCATTCGGTGTACATGTATATGTGCCTGATTGCCTGCCTGCGTGTGTTCCCCAGTTGCGGGAGAGCATGCAGGCTGAGATGGCAGAGAAGGAGAAGAAGGCCGAGCAGCAGAGGAAGAGGATCCAGGAGCTAGAGCTGACCCAGCACAAACTGGAGGCCGCTCTCAACACGGAGATACAGGCCCACATGGAGGAGGAGAAAGTCAGGCTGGAGCTAGAAGGGTAACGCCTACACAAACTTATCTCAACACGTAGAAACGGGCTCGCCTGGAGGAGGAGAAATCAGGCACACACACACAATTACACACACACACACACATGGCTGCAAGACTAAAGACACAGATCAGACCACCAAACGTCCCTGTCTATTGCAGTGGAATGGTCTTCTGTGCCCTTATATCCCTCATCTCATCCTCTCTCCTATCTATCCTTTTCTCCCTTTCTACTGTCTCTCTACCGTTGCCCTCCTTCCTCTCCTCTCCCAGGGTACTGCAGGCAGAGGAGGAGAAGCGCAGGCAGTGTCTGCTCCTGCAGGAGCAGCAGGAGGCATCCCGCCACATCAGCCCCAGGGAGGAGGCCCCAAACGGAGCTAAGGAAGACGGGCCGGCCCCCTCTGCCCTACACTACGCCTCCCAGGAGCTCCAGAGCCTCCGAGAGACCCGAGAGAGGAGTCACCAGCACCTGGAGGTGAGAGAGAGGAGATGAGAGATGGAGGAGAAGAGGTGGCAGGAGGTGAGGGGAGAGCAGGAAAAGGCTATTGTTCAGGAACTTTTTCGGTGGGAATCTTGCAACAGTGGAGTTTAGGGAGCCATAATTTTCACAGTGATAAAGCTTTAAACTCGGTATAGAGCTATTTGCAGGTGGAATTGTTGTATAGGGCACCTATAAGTCAATACATGCTAGTAAATGGCAGATGGTAAAACAAAGTGCAACTTACTTCAACTGTGTAACTAGCAGTATGTTCTTATGTCCTTGTTTCCCTCTCTCTGGGTCTGTAGGAAGTTCAGGAGAAGCTTCGTAAAGCCAGTAGCCATGTCCGACACTGGAACGTTCAGCTCAACCGCCTAATGAAACCCGTCGCTCCTGGGGGTAATGCTCTGCCATGTATTTCTCTCTCTGTGTGTGTGTGTGTGTGTGTGTGTGTGTGTGTATGTACGTACAGTGGGGAGAACAAGTATTTGATACACTGCCGATTTTGCAGGTTTTCCTACTTACAAAGCATGTAGAGGTCTGTAATTTTTATCATAGGTACACATCAACTGTGAGAGACGGAATCTAAAACAAAAATCCAGAATGTTCAATGCTCTTACTGAGGGAAGGAGGTTGTTGGCCAAGATCTCGCGATAAATGGCCCCATCCATCCTCCCCTCAATACGGTGCAGTCGTCCTGTCCCCTTTGCAGAAAAGCATCCCCAAAGAATGATGTTTCCACCTCCATGCTTCACGGTTGGGATGGTGTTCTTGGGGTTGTACTCATCCTTCTTCTTCCTCCAAAGAAGGCGAGTGGAGTTTAGACCAAAAAGCTCTATTTTTGTCTCATCAGACCACATTACCTTCTCCCATTCCTCCTCTGGATCATCCAGATGGACATTGGCAAACTTCAGACGGGCCTGGACATGCGCTGGCTTGAGCAGGGGGACGTTGCGTGCGCTGCAGGATTTTAATCCATGACGGCGTAGTGTGTTACTAATGGTTTTCTTTGAGACTGTGGTCCCAGCTCTCTTCACGTCATTGACCAGGTCCTGCCGTGTAGTTCTGGGCTGATCCCTCACCTTCCTCATGATCATTGATGCCCCACGAGGTGAGATCTTGCATGGAGCCCCAGACCGAGGGTGATTGACCGTCATCTTGAACTTCTTCCATTTTCGAATAATTGCGCCAACAGTTGTTGCCTTCTCACCAAGCTGCTTGCCTATTGTCCTGTAGCCCATCCCAGCCTTGTGCAGGTCTACAATTGTATCCCTGATGTCCTTACACAGCTCTCTGGTCTTGGCCATTGTGGAGAGGTTGGAGTCTGTTTGATTGAGTGTGTGGACAGGTGTCTTTTATACAGGTAACGAGTTCAAACAGGTGCAGTATTGAGGGGAGGATGGATGGGGCCATGTATCGCGAGATCTTGGCCAACAACCTCCTTCCCTCAGTAAGAGCATTGAAGATGGGTCGTGGCTGGGTCTTCCAGCATGACAACAACCCGAAACACACAGCCAGGGCAACTAAGGAGTGGCTCCGTAAGAAGCATCTCAAGGTCCTGGAGTGGCCTAGCCAGTCTCCAGACCTGAACCCAATAGAAAATCTTTGGAGGGAGCTGAAAGTCCGTATTGCCCAGCGACAGCCCCGAAACCTGAAGGATCTGGAGAAGGTCTGTATGGAGGAGTGGGCCAAAATCCCTGCTGCAGTGTGTGCAAACCTGGTCAAGACCTACAGGAAACGTATGATCTCTGTAATTGCAAACAAAGGTTTCTGTACCAAATATTAAGTTCTGCTTTTCTGATGTATCAAATACTTATGTCATGCAATAAAATGCAAATTAATTACTTAAAAACCATACAATGTGATTTTCTGGATTTTTGCTCTCACAGTTGAAGTGTACCTATGATAAAAATTACAGACCTTTACATGCTTTGTAAGTAGGAAAACCTGCAAAATTGGCAGTGTATCAAATACTTGTTCTCCCCACTGTATGTATGTGTTGCAATAAATAAATAAATACTGCAATAAGAAATCAGATTTGATGGACAGTCAATAAATTATACTAATTATGGAATGCCGTATATTTTGCTACAGACAAGTTATCATCGTTGCCAGTGAAAATCACCTGCCCGAAACAAGAGGGGGCATTAGCCAGCAGTGAGTTTATCGCTAAACTCCAACCAAGAGCCAATCAGGAAACTCAGCAGATACTTGAGAGCCAATCAGCCACAGAAGAGAAAGGGCTACAGGAACAGGTGGAGGCTATCACCCTGTCAGAGCCTGGGGGATCGTGATGTGTCATGGGTAAATTGTGACTGACTGACTGATCTACAAATAATATTGAGTAGTCATTTATGATGCAAAGATCTTTGTAGATCAGTCATTCGGCAGTTGCCTGCAATGTCAAACATGCCCAGGCGTTTTACATGTCAACAGTCTGGCCGAGTTCTTGCCCGACTAGATGCGCATGTGTTGCATTGCATCAATCAATGGTTGCGTGCCACATCATCCACTGTGCAGTCGGGCATCAGATTTCTACATCATATGAGGTGGGTAGCTGATATGTTAAATACCTATCCAGGCGTGGTAAGATCTGGAATGTAGTCTGGGAGGAACTCGACCTCTACCAATGGTAGTGCTAACTAGGAGATGAGTAGGATCTGTAAAAAATTAATAAAAGGGAATTTGTGTTCCTATTAGAAAGTGCTTTGATCAAGGAGATACTACCTGTGCAATAAGAATGCTAATTTAAATTTCTTCCATTAAAAAAAATATTCCATTCCGTATGAACATGACCCATGAGGACTATGATTCTTGGAAGGTGGACCCAGTAGTCTATACACTACTTCAAGAACTGAAAGACACCTCAATCAACCAACTGACTGTTCAGATTTCCATCTTGCTAGGGGACTATAGTCATCGTAAATTATAGAATACCAAGAATAAACTACTGGTTTGAATTTCTGTACAGAAGAAGTGCACATACTGGTATGTGTGTGAACAATGTGATTGTTCTCTTCTCCATCTGATACAAAGCAGGCTAACCCACCCACGTATGCCATTTTTCATCAGGAAAGGAAGTGTCATGTCAGGAAAAATCTGACACACAAATATCTACAGTCCACATTTCAAATAGGCCTAATATTCAGCACATGTTTAATTCTGAGAGAAAGGCTGTTTTTTTGTCTTTTGTTCTCGAAATACAATCTCTTTGAAATAATGTCTTAAAACCTTTTGAAAAATATGTCTGTGGCTCACATATACCCCATAACAAAGCCTAATATATAATATTTACATATATTTCAAATACATATGTAATATATGTACTAATATTTGAAATACATATCTAAATACATGTATTACTCATATGTCCATATATGTCACATATATTATCATACATTAGTTTTCCCTGTGGGTATAGTCTTGTAGCCGCTCATGCGCCGATGCTGTCCCTCCATGTCTTTAGTGCTGTATCATGTCAATGGCCCAATGATAATGAACTTGTGTGAGTTGCAAATTATTTCAATAGTTGCAAGTGTGCATTTAATGGCAAAGTGTAAATTAAATATGTTTAACTATGCAGCCTATGATACAGTATATCGAGTCGTTTATGTTTTTTTCGATAGCCTACAGAAGTTGAACATGTTTGTTTGTGTAGGCAAATAGGTCTACCAAGCAATGCCAAACTATTCAAACAATCATTTGCAGTATTTCTAACTAAAGATTACTATTTCAATGTGAATATTTTTTAACGTCTTGTGATGTTTTTGTGTGATTTCTTGTGAATCTGCAACACCAAACACTCGTGACCGTCGTTACTACGTCATCTGAACGCGACTTGTCTCTCCTAAACAATATGGCTGCGCCCATTTCTAGTCTCATGGAGCGCATAATATGAGTTCCGTCAACTAATAAAAACCTACGAACCGCTTCGGTGGACACCAAATTTAAAGATGCATGTGGCAATACTATGAACATTAATGTCTTCGTCCTGAGAAAGGGTTTATCAGTCAACATGAGAGGCGCTACTCTCCTCAACATGATGAGGATAACCTCAAGAACGGAGCTTAGGTCATTTCCCTTGTGCAGAAATGTGTCAAACAACCCCCATCAGCATGGCTCACAGAACTGGACACAAACATCACCCGAGACGAAAGACCAACTCCTGGAGAATGAGCCCACGGAGGAAGAACAACGGAGGCCCAAAAAGAAACCGAGCGAGTGTTCTGTGCTGCTCTTCCCCGGGCAGGGGAGTCAGTTCGTGGGTATGGGTCGCGGGCTTCTGAAATACGGAAACGTCAAGGACATGTTTGCCGTCGCGCAGAAGATACTGGGCTACGACTTGCTGTCTCTGTGCCTAGATGGACCAGAGGAGGAATTGATGAAGACAGTCCACTGTCAGCCCGCAGTGTTTGTCACATCACTGGCAGCTGTGGAGAGGCTGAACCACGAAAATCCAGCGGTAAGCCACATAGTAGTTGCATGTCTGTAGCCGCTCATGCGCCGATGCTGTCCCTCCATGTCTGTAGTGCTGTATCATGTCAATGGCCCAATGATAATGAACTTGTGTGAGTTGCAAATTATTTCAATAGTTGCAAGTGTGCATTTAATGGCAAAGTGTAAATTAAATGTTTAACTATGCAGCCTATGACACACTGTTTTATACCAATAATATTATTGTATTTCTCTACAAACAAAACTCAAAGCACATCTTGTCGTCCTATGTGTCCTCATCCATCTCAAGGCCATTGAGAATTGTGTGGCTGCTGCAGGATTTAGTGTGGGAGAGTTTGCAGCCCTGGTGTTTTCTGGAGCCATGGATTTCGCAGAAGGTGAGCCTCAATACTCTATCCAATGCTATGCTATACTTAATTATGAACAGACAGTGAATAATTCTAAGTCGCCATAGTTTTGTCTCTACCATCCTACAGCCCTGTATGCGGTGAAGGTGCGAGCGGAGGCCATGCAGAAAGCGTCGGAGCTGATCCCCAGCGGCATGCTGTCGGTAATGGGAAGGCCCCAGGCTAAGTACAAACATGCCTGTCTGCAGGCCAGGGAGCACTGCCTTAGCCTGGGCATCAAGGAGCCCGTCTGCAGCGTGGCCAACTACCTTTTCCCCGACGGGAGAGTCATCGCCGGCCACAAAGAGGTAGTGGATGAATGGGGAGTTGTTCTTCTTTGAAGTTGGATCACTCTCTTGGGCCACAACATCCTGGCATTACGTACCTCACGCATATTTGAGATCAGAGTCAAGCAGGCTATAGACCTACTTCTCAGATATACCTAAATGGGTTAGGGGAAGGGGCTAGGGGTGGAATCACAGACACAGTCACAGACACTTCCTCCCTCCCTCAGGCACTGGACTTCCTACAACAGAACTCGAGGAAACTTCACTTCCTGCGTGTGCGGCCGCTCCTGGTGAGTGGGGCCTTCCACACGGCGCTGATGGAGTCTGCCACCGAGCCCCTGAGAGACGTCCTCAGACAGGTGGAGGTACGTAACTTAATCAATCAGTCAATAATATATTTTCAGTTTCCAGTTGGTAAATGTACTGTGCAGCCAGGACGTTACAATATACAGCATACAATGTCTCCAGTCGTGTTGGTGAAGTATGGTGGAGTTTACAAGATTTGATTCCTAACATGGGCCACAGACAGATTGCCAATTCTGGTTAAAAACATTAATTTTCCCTCCATAAATGCCCAAATAAATTAAAGGGGTGGAAAAATCCTTTGCCAAACCCGTCTCTCTACCCATCCAAACTTAGGTGCGTCGGCCTGAGATCAACGTGTACTCCAACGTGGATGCCAAGCGCTACATGCATGAGGGCCACGTGCGCAGGCAGCTGGCCAAGCAGCTTGTGTCGCCAGTGAAGTGGGAGCAGACCCTCCATGAGGTGTTCGAGAGGACCCAGGGCCAGAGCTTCCCCCACACCTACGAGATGGGCCCCGGGAAGCAGCTGGGGGCCACGCTGCAGAAGTGCAACATGAAGGCCTACAAGAGTTACACACACGTGGACGTCACCGCCCACGATGACTGAGAGGAATATGGTCTGAGGAGTAAGACAGGACTCATGGATTTGTGAAGAGACTGGTATCAATACAGTACAGTCTACACCTGTTGAAAACCACCCAAAAGGAGTAAAACAGTACTAAGGGGATTTATAAAGACATTGACACACAAACACACATACATTACCTACAGTATACTTCCTTCAGTGTGACAGAAATGACTCTTTGTCCATATGAACTCATTCAAGTGACCTTGTACCAATTAATACATATCTGGTATCTATGAGTCAAAAGTCAGTTTGGGTTTCTCTCAAGTTTAATTTTTTCTCAAGTCATTAAAAAATAATTTTCCAGCTTCCATTTAGTGGTGTAATAAAGCAACATAAGATAGTTGTGACAATGAAATGTCTATTAACCAGTAACAGGCCCAATCTTCATAGAAAAGACTGCAGACCAGCAACAGTCTTTAAAACATGCATTTGTTGATAAGACTATAAAAACTGCGATCCAGCACAATCAATCCAATTCAATAACACACACTGTTTTCTTTCTTTTTCTTAAATCAAAGTCTATAGTAAAAATTGTTTTAAAATCTCACTCAATTAGGAAATTGTCCAACACAAAACATTGTATCTAGAAGTCCAGCTCACGGCCCCCTCAGTGCAACGGTTAGCCTTTCTACTCCTTCCACAATGCAGTGCAAATGGTTGCAGTGGCCACCAGTGCCACAGTGGCAAGCGTTGCTTTGGCCCAACCAGGGCAGTTAGCAGGTTGAATACTGGAAACCTGTGTAGGGGCAAGGGACAACACGAGTGGTAGTAAGAGACTTATCCCAAATCGACACTTAGCCCCTACCCCCAATGCACATGAGGAGACGTGAGAGAAGTATGCTAGTGGCTCTTACCCAGGTTACCCAAGCCTCTGCTCTCTGTGTAGCCGGACTATGGACAGCGGAGGCCAACCAGGCTTTGGCCACGCCAGGCAAACTCTTCACGTCCCAAAGCTGTCCTCGTATCCCCCTGACAATGAGTTACGTGAAATCTTTGTTAACCATAATTAATGTTAATCATTTAAATATTTCTTATGTGCAAAATAAGCACTGATGTTTACTAGTTTGGCACAATACATCCTGGTCTTTGAGCCCTCTAACCTGTAGATGCTTCTAGTCAGGGCATGGGAAGGCCTTGTCACATGGAGAGTTTGTGGCACAGGCCACTGATTAGGGAGTCTCTCTGCCCATTCACGGTCCAGTCTGTCACCCATCTCTGCCAGCTGACGACCTACAGTCCGGGCAGCCCTGGCATGGATCCTATAGGACGGACGGACAGAAACGATGTTCATGAACCATTAGAAATGCATTCTTTATTCCTTTAGGTCAGGGTTCTTCAATCCTGGTCCTGGAGGGCCGAAACACTTCTGTTTTTTATTTCTACCTGGTAGTTAATTGCACTCACCTGGTGTCCCAGGTCTGAATTAGCCCCTGATTAGAAGGAGAGGATGAAAAACAGAGGTGTCTCGGCCCTCCAGGACCAGGATTGAAGAACCCTGCTTTAGGTAATCAGTGATTGGGTAGCAAAGTGTCCACTTTCAAACATTTTGCTTTCACCCATAATGTCATGCCAGATCAGTGACTACTTCAATGGAGGAAGAAATGAGGGATGCATTTGAATACTTCCTTTGAATGTCTATTATGACATAAGAGATAACATCAGCTAAAGATGTGTATGTGACCAATAAAATGTGATTTGATTTATAAGAGCGTTTTAGTAAAATGTAACTTTCTTATTTTGTATCGTCTGCGTAAACTGATCAGAGGTCAGGACTGGAGTGACGTGGCCTTTACCTGAGATTCACATCAGACAGGGTGACGTTGTCCACCTCACTAGGTCCAGCCCGGAGGGAAATGGCACAGCTTCGCTCGCTTCTGTGCGCCACCATTTTGTTTTCTGATAAAGAAAAGAGTTTGCAGCACACATGTTATGAGTTTCAGGGTGTTGCACTCCTAAATGATGTGGAATCCATGTCAGGACAACAGTTGTTTTTTCAGTGTGGTAACAGGTGAGTTAGTGCACCTAGCTGTATGTGTGACTATGGTCATAACAATTTTGATAACGCCCATAATTATCTACCTGTGTAAATATTGGGTCATGTTCCCAGAAGTGTGTTACCGGGGAGATTATTCAGGTCAGTACACACAAACTTTCCTCATTCTGAAAAGATTATGTCATCTTCAGGATTCACTGCACAGGATGGGCTCAATGAGGTTTCAACGTGCGTGTGTGTGCAATACATAATATTGATAAATAAACACGTGTGTGTGACCTACATTAATGCATGTCATGTCAGTTTTAACTAGGAATCTCGAGGGTTTAGTGCTCTGCTCACCTGTCCCTAAACTGTTCTGTCCCTCTGCTCACGTGCTGTTGGGAGAGGTAGTCGCAATGCAAATGGTGGATTTCCATTACTCAAATCAACCAAACGGCTACCATCACAAAATAATGGTTTCATTGTTTTGTCATCTCAAAATGTACATTTGTTTTTGTAATATGACATAATGTCTTTACAAATGTAATGTCTCAAACCAATCCAATGAAAATATGGATTTGTCAATAGTCTTTGAAATAATTGGCTAATAAAAATAAATACAATAATGTAAAAGATATGTAATAAAGACACTTTGAATTATTTAACTATTAAATTAATAGTAATTGTATTTATAATAATAACATCATATATGCCTTAGCCCTTCAGTATGATCAAATCATAACAATTGGGGGAAAATATTATTTGTTGATGGCAATGTCTGATAGGGGTTTGTCAAAATAAGGTGATGTCATCCTCTTCACCAAACAAACCTAAGGTCGTTTTGAAGATCACACAAGCAATAAATACAGTACAATTTGCCCTATTTCAATTTAAAATATTTAAACAATGACAATGATCCTATCATTATTCATATTTTTTAATCGAGTTTCACAATGAGAAGAGCAGTACTGCAGTCAATTATTGTCTAAAATATTCCTTGTCTGACAACAAAGGAACAGGTGCATTGTAGAATAACAAACATTTCAAACTTACCTATTTTGTAGATTAAAGTAGACGCCGCCCTGTAACGCACATAATATGGACATTATAGTACAATATCCTAAATATAAAAATGTTTAGAATATTTCACAGTTGTAAAACAATGTCGTACTTACAGCAGCGTCCTTTAATCTTGTTGTTTTCAAGTAACTGCCACAATTATTATTTCAACAGCCACGCCTATGGTAGTTATACCAGGAAGATCCTTGAGGAGTGTGTTTCTCTCAACAACCACTAGAGGGCAACCGGTGGTGAAAAATATCCCTGCATGCAAAAAAAAATGTAACGTGCATTTAGCGCCACCCTGTGGTGGAATGAACGTGAAGTATTTGACAGTTCGACGCGTCGTCGGTTGCTAGGTTATTCACCCGGAAGAGCTGGGATGGGATCGATAAATCAAGATAAGAGATAACAAGCATTCACCCTTTTAGCAGAAGACATGGATCAAGTCAATAAATTGAAGATTTATCCTTTATAATTTGCATTAAGCTCATCTTGAAGGCGATTGAACCAGACATCACGATTGGATGAAAATCATTATCCTTTGCAGGTGTCTCAGGCAGGGTGGATCCAGCTAGCTGGGGCTGATGACCGGTTGTTTGACAAGAAGATTAGAAGATCGATTTCCAGGTAGCTAGCTAAAGCTGTTATTTGGTGTGGAAGGATACATGGATACCTAGCTATCTGATATAACAAGATTGTGTGCCATACTTTACAGTACACCAAAATGCTACCAAAATATAGTTGTGAATGTGATAGCACATTAATTCAGTGTTTTTGCGAGCTAGCAAATTGCAGGGGCTCATCATGGGCAAAACAATAGACTATTAGTTATACCTATGTTTATTACACGTGACAAGCTTATCTGTGCATGCATGTGTGTGTGTGCTTGTATTTGTGTGTGTTTCCGTGTGTGCGTGTGTGACTCTAGGAGGAACCATGGCTAATAAGGTGAAATGGGTGACTGACATTGAGAAATCCGTACTCATCAACAACTTTGAGAAGAGAGGATGGACTCAGGTCACAGAGAGCGAGGACTGGAACTTCTACTGGTAGGCTGTCATTGGAGCTATGTAGCTTTTTCTACGTGACAGTATGCTTATGAATGCCAATGTAGCACAGACAGAGATCAGGGTCGTGTTCAGTGGGCACAAAACAGGAGAAGAATGTTTGAAACACACGTTACTACCTGGTCTTGTCCAATAACAACACTCATTTTCTTTTAAAAAACGTTTTCTTTTATTTGTGCCTACTGAACACAGCCCTGGACAACATAGAAAAAAAGTTGTTAAAAAAAGGATATTGGTTCAGGGGTAAAGTAGACAAATTGCTATGATGTGTAACTGTGAATAACTGATAATGTCATTGAGAAAAACAGAAATTCCTGATTAATCACAAAAATCCGATCCCTGACTGACTACCCACCCTGCGAATCTCCATCAGCCTTGGGGAAACCCTGTTTATGATCCGTCTACGTCTCACTATAGGATGAGTGTCCAGACCATCCGGAACGTGTTCAGTGTGGACACGGGTTACCGTCTCTCGGACGAGCAGATGGTCAACCACTTCCCCAACCACTACGAGCTAACCAGGAAGGACCTGATGATCAAGAACATCAAACGCTACCGCAAAGATATGGAGAAGGAGGGAAGCCCACTGGCCGAGAAAGACGAAAACGGGAAATACCTTTATTTAGGTAGCAGTTATGAGCTTTCCCACTGCTTACTTGCAGTATATGTAAATAAATGTGGATGTAAATTTCAATTGCACCTGCTGCAAGGGGCTCTGACTAGAAGTGTTAGTGCGTCCCTTTTTCAGGGTCTTGGGCTATAAGAGCTAAACTCACTCATCATTTTGTGCTGCTAAACAAATGTCATCAATACTGTACTTTCATATTTCTCTGTGTTTTCATACTCCCTCTCTGCCTCTCTGGTTGTGTCCCAGATTTTGTGCCGGTGACGTTCATGCTTCCGGCGGATTATAATCTGTTTGTGGAGGAGTTCCGTAAGAGTCCTTCCAGCACGTGGATAATGAAGCCGTGTGGGAAAGCTCAGGGAAAAGGCATCTTTCTTATCAACAAACTGTCCCAGATCAAGAAGTGGTCCAGAGACAGCCGCACCTCCACGTGAGTCAGTGCTGACACACACACACACACCTCTACTAACTACTGATAAAAAATGTCCTGTGTGTGGCTGCCAGAGGTGGGTCTTTGCTTGCATTTGCATTGTTCACAGTCAGTCTTAGGTCATACAGGTAGTATCACCCCACTACTCTTGAATCTGCTGTTCTCAACAGCATTGTCCGTAGATGAGTTGTCCATAGATAAATGACTGATGCTCTGTTTCCTTTGTTTTTGCTAGGTTTGTAGCGGCCTCTAGTGGCAAGGAGGCCTATGTCATCTCTCTGTACATCGACAACCCACTGCTGATCGGAGGCAAGAAGTTTGACCTACGTCTCTATGTGTTGGTTACCACCTATCGACCTCTCAAGTGTTACATGTAGGTTTATGATTAACCTAAAGTCTACATCCCGGTTTCATTTCCCTCAAGGCCTACCCCTCTGAAATGACTGGATAGGTGATAGGTAATAGATAGATAATAACTTAATTGTCCCTTTACTAACAGAAACATAGACAGTCTGTTACATATAATGCAAATACAGTCATTATAAACAGTGCAGTATGCATATACTTAATGCAAATACAGTCATTATAAACAGTGCAGTATGCATATACATTCTCATAATTCTGTAAAATATTTATAAAGGATATTGCCACTGGGATAAATGATAACTTCAGGATTTGATCAGATCAGTATTTGACTATTTGGTCCATTTGGACCTTTGTGTTCCTTGCAGGTATAAACTGGGTTTCTGCAGGTTTTGCACAGTGAAGTACACCCCCAGCACTAGTGAACTGGACAACATGTTTGTGCACCTGACTAATGTGGCCATTCAGAGACATGGGGTAAGTGTGTGTGCGTGTGTTGTCAAGACAGACAACATATACACAACACACTAAATGGGCCTAAAACAGGCAGAAATGGCTCCTACATGAATACATGTGTTTATATGTATAGTTCTATGTGTGTACAATACATCTATACACGTTGCAGGATGACTATAACCACGTCCACGGTGGGAAGTGGACGGTCTGTAACCTGCGTCTGTACCTGGAGAGCACCAGGGGGAAGGAGGTGACCAGCCAACTGTTTGACCAGATCCACTGGATCATGGTGCAGTCCCTAAAGGCTGTCGCAGTGAGTGGTCTCACCCAAACACACACACACATACTGAAACCAAAACATGTTCCCCATTTGATCCCTGCAGTGTTGCAGCTGCTCTGACCGCTAACCTCTTCTATTTTTCTGTCCTGTCCCACACACTCAACGCACAAACTTATTTTTTCCCTCTAAACACACACTCTGTCTCTCATCACAGCCCGTCATGAACAATGATAAACATTGCTTTGAGTGTTATGGATATGACATCATCATCGATGACAAGCTGAAGCCATGGCTTATTGAGGTGAGGCGCCTAAGTGACTTAGCATGCCTTTACACACACACTGTAATTATGCAAAGTAAAAAAGTATCTTATTGTGAACATACTATAGTTTTACTCTCTAATTCTAGTTCCTACTAAGATGGCCTCGTGTCGAAATGATTTCTTTGTTCTGCATTGTTTGTGAAGTGAAACCAGTGCTGCGTTCCTTTCTCTGCAGTATCTACCAAGTTTAATGTCCTTAGGGTTGACTTTTCTCTCTCTCTGTGTGTGGGCGTTTGTACTGTATATGTGTGTATGTGTCTGAGGTGTGTGTGTGTGTTTGTGTCTGAGGTGTGTGTGTGTGTTTGTGTCTGAGGTGTGTGTGTGTTATGTGTGATTTGAAGGAGTCAGGCGCAGGAGGGTAAAACACGTAACCAGTCCAGTGGGCAAAACAGGCGCTCTGGAACAAACATGCACACAGGAAAAATACTCCGGCAATACAAAATACTGAGCTCAACCGAGCTACTAATCCTCACAATGAACAATCAATCACCCACAAGGACAAGGGGGCAGAGGGAACACTTAAACACGTACTAATGAGGGGAATATGAACCAGGTGTGTGTAATTGACAAGACAAGACAAATGGAATGATGATATATGGAGCGGCAGTGGCTAGAAGGCCGGTGACGACGAACGCCGAAGCCTGCCCGAACAAGGAGGGGAGGCAGCTTCGGCAGGAGTCGTGACAGACATGCACTGTCAACTGTGGGACCTTATATAGACAGGTGTGTGCCTTTCCAAATCATTTCCAATCAATTGAATTTACCACAGGTGGACTCCAATCAAGTTGTAGAAAATCTGTGGAGGGAGCTGAAGGTTCGAGTTGCCAAACGTCAGGCTCGAAACCTTAATGACTTGGAGAAGATCTGCAAAGAGGAGTTGGACAAAATCCCTCCTGAGATGTGTGCAAACCTGGTGGCCAACTACAAGAAACGTCTGACCTCTGTGATTGCCAACAAGGGTTTTGCCACCAAGTACTAAGTCATGTTTTGCAGAGGGGTCAAATACTTATTTCCCTCATTAAAATGCAAATCAATTTATAACATTGTTGACATGCGTTTTTCTGGATTTTTTTGTTGTTATTCTGTCTCTCACTGTTCAAATAAACCTACCATTAAAATTATAAACTGATAATTTCTTTGTCAGTGGGCAAACGTACAAAATCAGCAGGGGATCAAATACTCTTTCCCTCACTGTAGGTTGGAGTCATTAAAACTCGTTTTTCAACCACTCCACAAATGTCTTGTTAACAAACAATACTTTTGGCAAGTTGGTTAGGACATCTACTTTGTGCATGACACAAGTCAGTTTTCCAACAATTGTTTACAGACAGATTATTTCACTTATAATTCACTGTATCACAATTCCAGTGGGTCAGAAGTTTACATGCACTAAGTTGACTGTGCCTTTAAACAGCTTGGAAAATTCCAGAAAATGATGTCATGGCTTTAGAAGCTTCTGATAGGCTAATTGACATAATTTGAGTCAATTGGAGGTGAACCTGTGGATGTATTTCAAGGCCTACTTTCAAACTCAGTGCCTCTTTGCTTGACATCATGGGAAAATCAAAAGAAATCAGCCAAGACCTCAGAAGAAAAATTGTAGACCACAAGTCTGGTTCATCCTTGGGAGCAATTTCCAAATGCCTGAAGGTACCACGTTCATCTGTACAAACAATAGTATGCAAGTATAAACACCATGGGACCACGCAGCCGTCATACCGCTCAGGAAGGAGACGCGTTCTGTCTCCTAGAGATTAACGTACTTTGGTGCGAAAAGTGCAAATCAATCCCAGAACAACAGCAAAGGACCTTATTAATTAGCTGGAGGAAACAGGTACAAAAATATCTATATCCACAGTAAAACGAGTCCTATATCGACCTAACCTGAAAGGCCGCTCAGCAAGGAAGAAGCCACTGCTCCAAAACCGCCATAAAAAATACAGACTATGGTTTGCAACTGCACATGGGGACAAAGATCATACTTTTTGGAGAAATGTCCTCTGGTCTGATTAAACAAAAATTGAACTGTTTGGCCATAATGACCATCGTTATGTTTGGAGGAAAAAGGGGGATGCTTGCAAGCCGAAGAACACCATCCCAACTGTGAAGCACGGGGGTGGCAGCATCATGTTGTGGGGGTGCTTTGCTGCAGGAGGGACTGGTGCACTTATCAAAATAGATGGCATCATGAGGAAGGAAAAGTATGTGGATATATTGAAGCAACATCTCAAGACATCAGTCATGAAGTTAAAGCTTGGTCGCAAATGTGTCTTCCAAATGGACAATGACCCCAAGTATACTTACAAAGTTGTGGCAAAATGGCATAAGGACAAAAAAGTCAAGGCATTGGAGTTGCCATCACAAAGCCCTGACCTCAATCCTATAGAAAATGTGTGGGTAGAACTGAAAAGCGTGTGCGAGCAAGGAGGCCTACAAACCTGACTCAGTTACACCAGCTGTGTCAGGAGGAATGGGCCACAATTCACCCAACTTATTGTAGGAAGCTTGTGGAAGGCTACCCGAAACGTTTGACCCAAGTTAAACAATTGAAAGGCAATGCTACCAAATACTAATTGAGTGTATGTAAACTTCTGACCCACTGCGAATGTGATGAAAGAAATAAAAGCTGAAATAAATCATTCTCTCTACTATTATTCTGACATTTCACATTCTTTAAATAAAGTGGTGATCCTAACTGACCTCAGACAGGGAATTTTTACTAGGATTAAATGTCAGGAATTGTGAAAAACTGAGTTTAAATGTATTTGGCTAAACTTCCGACTTCAACTGTAAGTAATGACTAATGCTTATCCTGACCT
This sequence comes from Coregonus lavaretus, assembly GCF_964263955.1. Classification (NCBI taxonomy): domain Eukaryota; kingdom Metazoa; phylum Chordata; class Actinopteri; order Salmoniformes; family Salmonidae; genus Coregonus; species Coregonus lavaretus. Next base: position 50,585,089 of record NC_140000.1, read on the forward strand.
GTGCTCTCTGCTGTGTGTGTCTGTTTGTCTATTCCCCGTCTGTCCTCCAGGTCAACGCCTCTCCGTCGCTCACCTCCAGCACGGCCAACGACCGGATCCTGAAGTACAATCTGATCAATGACACGCTCAACATCGTCACACCCAACAGGGACATTCCCGACTGCCGCTGGAACCGCAGCCCACCCCGAGATGCCCTGGGCAACTACCAAGTCCTGTGAGTGACAGCCCCCTCCTCCTATCACAACGCTCAAGGGAGAAAACGGGCCTGGGGCGTGTTCAGCAGGATGCAGCGTTTCGGAATGTTTAGATAGAAATATGCTATGTAGAACAAACATGCTTCTCTGACATGTAGAATAAGGAATCAAGTCAGATCTAATCATGGCATTTCTATCTGCAACGTTCGACAACGTTTGGCTACTGAACGTGGCCCAGGGTAAAAATAAAAACTATTTAAAAATGTTCAAATACTTTGAGCGTTTGCTCTAGCCCCACTGGAGTGAGTGCCAGATGGGCGGGGTTTGCAGTTTTGGGACTATTGGTCCATAAAACCAGGATTAACGGTTAGAGAAAATACCTCTAACCGGGAACTGATTTAGGATCAGATGACCTGAAACAAGTCATCCACGATTCACCGCATAGCAGCTTCTAGTCATTGCTGCTAGCTATCTGAGTGATCAGAATGACAACACACAGGCTTTTACCTCAGAGTTGTGCACACATTTTTGTTGGGATGTTATCACTATATTGTCTTTATATTTCCTATATCTGGCATCCTTACTTTTTTGGAGAACACTTTGGGAAGGATCGTAGACCATTCCTCCATACATAATCCACAGGAGGTTGGTGGCACCTTAATTGGGGAGGACGGGCTCTTGGTAATGGCTGTAGCGGAATGAGTGAAATGGCATCAAATACATCAAACACATGGTTTCCATTTGCTCCGTTCCAGACATTATTATGAGCCATCCTCCCCTCAGCAGCCTCCACGGACAGAATCCTAACAGATCTTTGATTCGTCTGCGCTTATGGACTGCCCTCTTCAATTCAAACCACAGGTTTTCAATATGTTTCTAGTCCGGAGACTGAGATGGCCATTGCAAAATGTAGATTTTTGGGCCAATTAACCATTTCTTTGTGGATTTCTTTGCGGCCAAGTTTCAGCCTCCTGGAAGAGGCAACAAGGTTTTTGGCAAAAATATCCTGATACTGGGTAAAGTTCATGATGCCGTTGACTTTAACAAGGGCCCCAGGACCAGTGGAAGCAAAATAGTCCCATAAGATACACCACCATATTTTACAGTAGGGACAGGTTCTTTTCTGCTCATGCATTCTCATTTCGACGCCAAACCCACCACTGGTGTGCGTGGACAAAGAGCTCTATTTCTGCTCATCTTTATCAAGGGTGTCAATCATTTCGGACCCCACTGTAGCTGTCCGTAAACAATCGTGACAGAAGATATCACCAATCCTGGATCAAGCAGCGTGACGAGGAGAGAGGATGGACTTGGGAGGAGATGAGCGAGAGTCTGGCAAGAGGGATGGAGGCCATGATCACGGGGGAGAGACAATCCCCAAAAATGTTTAGGGGGGGGCTCACGCCGTGGACGACGAGGCAGCAGGAGGCCGCGATAGAGCGGTTCCGCTGTTTAGCAGAGGAGGCCACCAGATTAGGGGGGTCATTGGTTCAGAGGGAGCAGAAGGAAAGTGTAGAGGCACGGCGAGAGGAGCTGGTTAGGCAGCAGAAGGATCAGGGGTTAATGAAGGAACCCAGTCCCGCTCCTCGCACCAATCAAGTGGTGCGTGTCGCCAGTCCGGTCCGGCCCGTTCTTGCTTCCCGCACTAAGCCAGTGGTGTGTGTTCCCAGTACGGTTCGGCCCGTTCCTGCTCCTCGCATCAAGCCAGTGGTGCGCGTCGCCAGCCCGGTCCGGCCTGTTCCTGTCCCTCGCACCAAGTCAGTGGTGCGCGTCGCCAGCCCGGCCCGGCCTGTTCCTGCCCCTCGCACCAAGCCAGTGGTGCGCGTCGCCAGCCCGGTCCGACCTGTTCCTGTCCCTCGCACCAAGTCAGTGGTGCGCGTCGCCAGCCCGGCCCGGCCTGTTCCTGCCCCTCGCACCAAGCCAGTGGTGCGCGTCGCCAGCCCGGTCCGACCTGTGCCTGTCCCTCGCACCAAGCCAGTGGTGCGCGTCGCCAGCCCGGCCCGGCCCGGCCTGTTCCTGCTCCCCGCACCAGGCCAGTGGTGCGCGTCGCCAGTCTGGTACGGCCCGTTCCTGCTCCCCGCACTAAGCCAGTGGTGCGCGTCGTCAGCCCAGTCCGGCCCATTCCTGCTCCCCGCACCAAGCCAGGGGTGCGCGTCATCAGCCAGGTTCGGCCCGTTCCTACTCCCCGCACCAAGCCAGTGGTGCGTGTGTCCAGTCCGGCACGGCCCGTGCCTGTTCCACCGGTGCCTGGTCCGGCACCGGTCAGCTGCTCCACTCCGGAGCCAGAGCAATCCGCTCCACCGGGGTCCAGTCCAGCTCCGGTCAGCGGCTCCACTCCGGAGCCAGAGCAGTCCGCTCCACCGGTGCCTGATCCAGCTCCGGTCAGCGGCTCCACTCCGGAGCCAGAGCAGTTCGATCCACCGTCGTCGGGTCCAGCTCCAGTCAGCGGTTCCAGACCAGACCAGGGGCGCAACAGGGAGGCGGATAATAGGTGGTGGTCACGCCCGGAGCCGGATCCGCCTCCGAGGCGGAATGCCCACCCGGCCCCTACCCTGTTATGTTTAGGTTGCACGGTCGGAGTCCGCACCTTTGGGGGGGGGTACTGTCACGCCCTGGCTCTGGGGACTCTTAAATGTTGAGCCAGGGTGTGTAGTTTCTATGTAGTGTTTTCTATGTTTAGTTTCTAGATCGTTTAGATCTATGTTGGCCAGGGTGGTTCCCAATCAGAGGCAGCTGTAGCTCGTTGTCTCTGATTGGGGACCATACTTAGGTAGCCTGTTGGCACTAGTGGGTTGTGGGATCTTGTTCCGTGTAAGGTATGTTGTTTGTATGCTACCTTGGACTTCACGTTTCGTTTGTTGTTTTGTCGTGTGTTTAGCCGTAAATAAATATGAATGCATATCACGCTGCGCCTTGGTCCTTCTCGTCCGTAAACGATCGTGACAGTAGCTCTTACCAGTACTGTATCTTACACATAGCACCTTTTTTTCTAAGAGTGTATCTTGAACCTAAAACGGTTCTTCGGCTGTCACCATAGGATAACGTTTTGAAGAATCCTTTTTTGGTTCCAGGTACAACCCTTTTGAGTCCCATGTAAAACCCTTTCCACATAGGGTTCTACATGGAACCCAAAAGAGTTTTACCTGGAACCAAAAAGGGTTCTAGCTGGAATCATAAACGGTTCTCCTATGGGGACAGCCAAATAACTCTTTTTTTCTAAGTGTACTCCCTCTCTCTATCCTCTGTCTCTTTCTCTCTCTTCCCTTCCCTCCCTGCCTCTCTCTATCTCTCCCTTCCTCAGGTACGACGAGGAGCAGGCGCTGAGCGAGAATGCAGAACGCGACCTACGGAGTCGCTCGGGTCAGTCGCTTGGGTCAAAGGGAACGGCGAAGGGGGGCACCGGGCCACGCCCAGCTGCCGCCACCTGGAAGTGAGGTGGCAATGTCCAACGCCTCACTGTCCCTTCACTGACCTCTCGTTGCTCTTCCTGTGTCATTCATGGGGGAAAGGGGGTCTGGGGCAAGGGACTACACCGACAGAGGGATGGAAGGATGGCAGGGAGGGAGGGAGAGGACCCAGTCAACTCTGAGGACCCTGCCATGCATCACAAGCAAGGACACGTGTGTGTTTTGCAGTCAGTAAAGAAGAGGTCCCACACACCCACGTTTAGCAGAAGCTCTGTATAATACACTAAATACTAGCATTTATCAACCTTTTATATAGCATTGGGAAGGGGACATTCTCAGAAGACTGTTAGAGGATTTCAATCAATGCACATGTTTGAATAATGTTTACATATATTGTTGTGGAATTGTTTTACTTTAATGTTTTTTATGTTTTCAAGCAGAATATTTGCTAGGTTGAGACACATTGATGTGTGAAATTATTCGGTTCATGTCTGAAAACCGAAAGGTTTCACCTCTTTATTTTGAAATGTATGACCCGAAAAAGCATTTGCTATTTGTTGACGGTATAAAACATAGTGTAATGGACAATGCTAACAACAAACGAAAGTAAGACTGGAAAGTGAGCTTTGAAGCATTTGCTTTTCAAGCCACTGGAGTAGGCTATAAAGTGTATAAAGATACAGTATGCATAGGACAGTCAATGTATTGGAAGTACTTTTACAAAATTGAGAGACTTGTTCAATGTTTGGTTGTACGACTTTACATTTGAGTTGTTACTCATAAGTTAAACTTTGGGATAAAGCAATGCCTTTACAGTTAAATATCTGGATATAAAGTGATGAGGTCAACTCTTCAAACGTTAAATGACCTTTAATTTTGTGTTGTTGACAACATTGCCATGCCAACACGTTTTCCTGTGGTGTGACCTTGGAGGGGTGACCTCGAAACCAGGGTTGCGTCCCAAAGGGCACCCTATTACCTGTGGGCCATGGTCAGAAGTAGTGCACTATATAGGGAATAGGGTGCCATTTGAGACACACACCAGCACACCCCTGGTCTGCCTGTGTGTTTAAGATAATCCCATTCTGGGCACAGTGTGTGGTCACCTCCAGCAGTTGGCATACAAGAGACTAAAGCTGAAGTGGCTACTGAGCTACCACAGACTGAACCATTCTGAAAGTGTGTATGCTGTAAGAAAGTGAATATGATGTGAACATGATGTAATAACCCATAGAGTATCTTTATTCATTTCTTATATACAGTACCATACATCCCACCTCACTGTGGTCCCCCAGAGTTGTTAAAGGGATGGTTCACCCAAAGGAAACCAATATGTAATTTTGTAATTTGGGTGAATTAACCATTTAACAGTCACCATTAGGTTTTGCCTTTAATGATGTGGGCTTTTTTGTATAGAAGACTGAACCATGGTTTATATATAGTAATATGGTGCTGCTGCCTTTGTCTTACAGATGGTTTTAGTACACAATGAAATATACACTGTTACATTAAAATAATAACGTATTTTGATGTACTTTTGACGCTATTTGGTTATGCATTTCATGTCATTCTTTTACCCTCATTCTTTGTTGCATACAGGGAGCTGCAATTTTTTTTATACATTTACTGAATGCTATACGTCATGAAATATAGGAATTATAACATGCAATGTTTTGGGTTTTTAAATGCATTAATACTTCCTGGTGGCTCAAATGTCTCTGCATGTAATAAATCCAATTAAACAATGGGGGATTTGTCTAAATCTCTATTTTTAGGGGTCACCTGTGTGCATTAGACAGATTCCCACACTATAATATAATAATAATATGCCATTTAGCGGACGCTTTTATCCAAAGCGACTTACAGTCGTGTGCATACATTTTTACGAATGGGTGGTCCCGGGGATCGAACCCACTACCCTGGCATTACAAGCGCCATGCTCTACCAATTGAGCTACAGAGGACCACTAAACACAGACTGTGTCAGAGCACTCTCTGAATTTGACAGGGGTTACATTTCCTCATCCCTCAGCTGTATACCAAAACAAGTGGCAGGGCTGCCGTTTTGCTGAACAATATCAGTGGACATATATTCCTTTTTTTTTTGCAGTTATTGACATTTCTTGAAATGAGAACTATTATTTTGAAGGTTTTCTATTTTGCATACCGGAAGAGATGGTGGGTGCGTTGGCGCTGCGGCTCCTGTTGTAAGAAAATAAAACGGGTAAAAGGTTAGCCAGCTATATACAGCTCATTTATTCGCGTCTCTCAAGAGGAGCAGAACTCTTCAAGGTAAAGTGATAGCATGTGTAGCTATATCTAATACCTATTTTGTTCATTTGGAACTTTGGTTTTAAAACTTTACAGCAACTGTAAGAAAGTTTGTCAATGTAACGTTACCAGAAGCAAGCTAGCTAGCGTTAGACACTATCCAACCAGCTCGACGGTCGCGTAGGAAACAGCTAAATTAACGTTAGTTTGCTAACGAACTAAGGTTGACATAGCAGTACGGTCGGTAACTAGCGTAGCTAGTTAGATCTAACTAGTTAACGTTACTTGTTATGGGTCCACGTAGATAGCTACATATTTCGTTAGGTAGCTAATGATTTAGTTAGCTAACAATGTTTAAGTTTGTTAGCTAGTTAGTTATCCCGCTACCTAGTCCTAGTAAACTGTTACTAGCATAACTAGCTAAGTGCATACTTACGCGCTAGCTTCCTAACTAGAGAACTAACATATTTGGTCGGGAGTATTTGTTAGGGTATATTTTTAGTTACCTCAAGATCTGTCTGTCTGACTTCAGCCCTGCCCTGCGTCGGTGACTGACGAAGGGCGAGCAGGTTTCAGAAGTAAAGATAACCCCGCTGTCATTCATGCAGTCTAAATTCAGAGTCAACTAATAACCACTAATTTTCTGTGTCAAGCGATCTTTTGTCACAGAGTAAAAACGTTTCTACAAAGCTAGTTAGTTTTTACTTTAAAACTGACTTATGAATTCAATCACTTTTTGACCCCACCACTTTTTATTTGAACGAAACCTTGGTTCCTACCAAATATAAATAATTGGTTCTCACTAGATGGGCAAGGGGCACAGGCAAAATATGTAGTTTGGCTTCGGTTTAAAATCAGATTTTAAGAATAGGAGTTTGACTTTATCAATTGCCCAAAACCTTCCATTAATGTTTAGCCCTGGGAGAAGTGGAATGGAAGTGACTTTTTGGACCTCAAGGCCAACACATTCAGGAGATGGAGATTCTCAAAGTTGACCGGACCCATTTTGCATATCTGACCCATTTTGATATAATTTGAAAGCTTACAAACAGGGTTGTCAAACTATAGGATTTAAAGTACCATCCGTCATCATCAGTCACCTGGAAGTTGGAGTGGCATTGTACTAATTTTGTTTCTATGGTGCCGGTGCCCTTAAGTCATGCCAGCACAGCACATGGGCTTCCACAGGAAAGTGACTAGAAAGCTGCTCGCATCGGTGACATCAGGGAATGTCCCCACTTCCCTATCACGTAATCCAGTATTTCCCCCCATTATGTGTTTCCCTCTGTTGGCCCTTTAACGTGGAAAATGCCTGAAAGAGTGGAACAAACACCATTGTTTAAGCCTGCCCCTTGGTCCAAGGTTTTTGGGCAGGGTTGACTGCTGGTGGTGTGTCAGTGACTTTGTTATCCAAGTAGAGAGAATCTAGGCTACACACAGCAGCTGACCTGGTGTTGATGGATTCATTGAGCACAGTTTTGAGCATCTCAACATTAGGAGTTCTTGACACTGATCCCCACTGGGGATGGATGGGGTTTGTCATACAGAGAGGGTCCACTATAAGCCCCATCTGGTCATTGTGAGATCAGCAGCAGAAATGCACAGCTTCATCACCAAGGAGGACAAGGTTGACTGACTGACACAGCCAAAAAACAATCCAAATTTACCAACTATGGTTGCTATGGAAACAATTCACTCCTCTAAAGTCGATTGTGTGCAAGTCAGAAGTTTACCCAATCTAATCTATTCTAGAACACCCCCATAGGGATTTAGAAATATGTTGTCCCACTGTGAACTCACATAACACTGTAGGGATGGTGGCTTTCATTGCAAAAGACATCTCAACACACGTTTATTTTAGGAAACAAAAGAAGGAAATGGAAACAAATAATTTTTTTAGGAAATAACAACCTTAGGACTTAATGGACATTTGTCATGATTAGGTTGATGATGTAGTAGCAAAATCATACCCTAGTCTTTACATTCTGTTGCCATGACTAGAAGGCTCTGAAGAAACAGTGCTAATGTTCACCTACTAGTCTATACTAAGGCCAGAGACTAGAACCATAGAGATTAAAAGTGTGCCCATTGCCATTTCAGTAAAAAAGGACATAATTCCATGGGAGCCATGTTATCACCTCCTGGAAGATATCAAATTATAATACTGAATTGTCACAATGATCCACTAAAACCCTAAATCCGATACTCATCAAGAACTGATCATGCAATGCTCAGAGGCAGCAACAGGAAATCCAGCGTTGCACCCCAATTCTCCACCCTTTTCCAAAAATGTGCACTTACTTGCACACTTCCCATCATGGATTTAAAAGCATTGGAAGGGTCAATGCATTGGAAGGGTCAAAGCATTGGAAGGGTTAAAGCATTGGCTAAAGGGAGTTTCCACTGTTTAATCCATGATGGGTGTTCAAGGGCACACTTTGGGAGAAGGGTGGAGAATTGGGACTAATCGGGGTTCATTTGGGATTTAGTGTATACATGTAGGCCTACTTGTGCAATGTATGGCTGGTCTTGGCTCCATTCCACATTTGTAATATCTCCTACTACAGCCCTAAGGTTTGTTCTGGGGCCATATGTATCAAGGGTCTCAGAGTAGGAGTGCTGATTTGCGTAAGTAGCCTTGCATAAATCTCCTGTTTCTGTAGCGTGAGGCAGCTTGATGTAGAGGTACACCCCCTGGACAGGACGCTAGTTTATCACAGAGCCTTACCCCCAATCTATCTCCTTAATGCTGAGTGCCAAGCATAGACGCATTGGGTCCCATTTTACAGTCTTTGGTATAACTCGATTGAACTCCCAACCTTCCAATCTCAGGCCGGACACTCTTACCACAAGGCCACTGAGTTGGTTGGGGAGCGCTAATGAAGGATCAGTTTAATTCTTAATAAATCATACATAGACAGGGGGGACCTGATCCTAGATCAGCAGCACTCCCACTTGGGCCTGGACCTCACTATGACGTCTGTTCTGCTTTCTTCTTTTTTAACTTCACACCCAAAAGGGAGGAAGTGTTATTTTCCTGGTTCAGGCCAAACAGCATGTAACATCTGTGATTGGGGCCCCCCCCCTGCTCACATTGACAGTGAGTCACTGGCAGACAACAAGGAAGTGTCTCCTTTTGTAGCAGGGAGACTAATCAGACACAACACCCCTCCAAGGTAACTTGATGATGATGATGTGGTACGTGTTTTGGGCTTGTTGCCATTGTGTGTCGAGGCAGACTACCCTGGATCAGTGTAGGGCTGTGACGATATCAGTATCGTGATATTTCTTCCATGGAAAACACGAAGCAGACCAAACTCTTTGGTCCATTAACTTGGTGTATGTAAAATATTGTGTGCTATAGCTTGGAAAATAAATAAATGAGACTTTGGATGACAATGATGTTTGTTTCCAACATTAGGGTTGTTTTCCTAAAGAAGTTAAATCTGCTTTGTGTTTTGTTTCCTTGCCACGATAGTAACAAGTATCTCGATACTGGTATCGTCCTGGCCCTATATCACTGTTTGTTTTTCATCTTCTAATGGATTAGGTTAGGGCAAAACTAGGGTGACTGATCAGAAATCAGAGTTTAATGGCAGAATGGGCAGGGGAGATTTGTGATTATGTCACATTCTTATCTAATGCGATGCCCTGCATTGGGTTGTTGCTCTGTGTGTGTGTGTGTGTGTGTGTGTGTGTGTGTGTGTGTGTGTGTGTGTGTGTGTGTATGTGTGTGTGAACTCAGTTTCAGGGACATGAGCGGGGAACAGAGTGCTGAACATGCACACTCCCGTCTCTAAATACATACACCACTCTCACTGTGTGAGAGGTACTAATTTAAAAGGGCATGATTGTGAGATCTGTCTGGGGCTGTGTTTGAGGACAGACACACACACACACACCTTGCTCGAGGACAGACATGCTTGTGCCTGTCATGCTTGTGAGCTTAGCTCTATTGCCCTGCAGTGGTGTTATGAACAGATCAACATCCTAATACGTGTACCCCACAGTCCCTGTCTCTTGTCTCTATAGATTTCTATTAGAGCACTGTCTGTCTCTCTGGGGCTGCTAAAGAGTACCAACCTGAAGCTATGAATAGTGGGATGGACAGGGTCTGTTTGCCAGGATTGTGTGGCTGAGTTCAGACCTGTAACCAGTAGTACAATGCCCTGAGCCCAGAATTGCCTAAGAGCATTGCAGCACTGTCTGTCTACCGCAAACTGCTATCTGTGGAGAGTAGTCAACTTCAGAAATAGAATAGAAAAGAATCGAAGCCCACTCATAGACGGTAGGCTATGTCTAGCCAACCACCCATGTCATTTAGCCAACACTAACTCATGATCCTCTCTATTTAGACTTAGAAGAGCCTACCAGTCATCTCACACATCACCTTGTTACTATCTCTTGTGGGCTCTCTCTCTCGCATCTTTTTATTCTCTTGTTCTCTTATTTTTTTCCACATTCTCTCTTTCTGTCTTTTTATTCTCATTCAGTTTCACTCTATTTCCCACATTCTCTCTCTCAATCACCCCCCTCTCTCACTGTCTCTATCTCTCTGTCTCTGTGGTATAGGTCAGTGAAGTGTCTGTTCTGGTTGCAGCAGGGCTGTAGTGTGTCATGACTCAGACCCCTCCAGTCTCAGGCTCCTCAGTGCTGCTACTGCCTCGGTGACCCATCTCTGCCTCTCTCTGTCTCACTGACTCCCTCACTCATCTGGGAACCTGTGTTTCTATGTGCAGCTGACAGCTGTCCAATCCGAGGGGCCCTGTATCCCTTTGTTGGTTCATATACAGTGAGGGAAAAAAGTATTTGATCCCCTGCTGATTTTGTACGTTTGCCCACTGACAAATAAATGATCAGTCTATAATTTGAATGGTAGGTTTATTTGAACAGTGAGAGACAGAATAACAACAAAAAATCCAGAAAAACGCATGTCAAAAATGTTATAAATTGATTTGCATTTTAATGAGGGAAATAAGTATTTGACCCCTCTGCAAAACATGACTTAGTACTTGGTGGCAAAACCCTTGTTGGCAATCACAGAGGTCAGACGTTTCTTGTAGTTGGCCACCAGGTTTGCACATATCTCAGGAGGGATACCTAGATTTGTTCAGTTTATCAGAGGCTATTTGACAATGTTGGAACTTGATGCCTCTGCTGCTGGCATTTGCAGAATTCCTCCATGCTTGGTACACCTGGACTATAATTGTAGTAATATCTGAAAATGAAATGAATGTTTGATCACATAACATGTAGGCCTAGCCTAGTTCCTTATTTTGTTTATCAAGAATTGAAACTTGAATAGTTGGCCATTTGACACAATGTCTTGTTTGTGGCCTCCTCCTTTGCAGGTGTTTGAAGACCACCCCTCCTAATTCTATTCTTAGGAGGACACACACAGACACACACACACACACAGAGAGAGAGAGAGACACACAAATTCTATACATTTACAGACAGACTTTACGGTATGTTGCATGTAAAAAAATTAAAAAAAATATGGCAATGTTTTTTTAGAGCCTAATTCATACAGTCCAATTGTTACCACGTTCTTGCCGGGATAAGCCTTTTATATCTCCCGTGCACATGCCGGCAAGTTTAGGATTGGGAGTGGACCTGGGTGGACGTCTATTTCGGAAAGTATTCAGACCCCTTGACTTTTTCCACATTTTGTTAGGTTACAGCCTCATTCTTAATATGGATTAAATTGTATTTTTTTCCCCCTCATCAATCTACACACTACCCCATAATGACAAATCAAAAACAGGTTTTTAGAAATGTTTGCTAATTTATTAAAAATAAATGTAATATATACCTTACTTACATAAGTATTCAGACCCTTTACTCTGTACTTTGTTGAAGCACCTTTGCAGTGATTACAGCCTCGAGTCTTCAAGTTGTAGAAACATCTCAAGGATGATCAATGGAAACAGGATGCACCTGAGCTCAATTTTGAGTCTCATAGCAAAGGGTCTGAATACTTATGTAGGTAAGGTGGATATATCTTTTTTTAAATAAATTAGCAAATATTTCTCAACCTGTTTTCGCTTTGTCGTTATGGGGTATTGTGTAAATTGCTGAGGATTTTTATTTATTTAATCAATTTTAGAATAAGGCTGTAATGTAACAAAATGTGGAAAAAGTCAAGGGGTCTGAATACTTTCCGAAGGCACTGTACACCATCACAAAGCCTACACTTGATTTAGGCTACATTATTGCATGCTAAATGTTTCTGATCAGTGACAGATGAGCAATACCACCTCCAATTATTTGCCCAGCCAGAGCATTAACCAAATATAACATGCAGAGAGCAATTCAGTGAAACAAAATCCCATTGATTAAGACAAGTCACAGGCTCTGGTTGGGAGTTGGCCCAGGCTACTAAGTGACTGTGAGTGAAGAGCAAAATAATCCACTTGTTAAACTACATAACATGCTGGAAACATTTTCTGATCAGTGCTAATAAATGAGTCAACTAGACAAAATGATCATGAGCAACACTCACTTCAGTTTATCTTACATTTCCACAGCCTAATTGTAGCCTAACCAATATCCAAATGGAGATTCAGTGAAAATAAAAATCTGACATTGATTGATTTATCAAGACGAGTCCCCACGCTTGTCTCAAAGCAGGGCAAACCGGTACTGAAATTGTTGAACACACTGGTAGGTTATTGCTTCAAATGTATTATAACAATTGGATAACTTTGGGAGTTTCAGTAAGCAACAATTTGATGCCTTCAATTGCATTAGGCTATTTTATTCCAATATTGTCATCATTCAGTGATATTTATTCCCACAGTAGTTACATTTACATTTTAGTCATTTAGCAGACGCTCTTATCCAGAGCGACTTACAGTTAGTGAGTGCATACATTATTTTTTATTTTTCATACTGGCCCCCCGTGGGAATCGAACCCACAACCCTGGCATTGCAAACGCCATGCTCTACCAACTGAGCTACATCCCTGCCGGCCATTCCCTACCCTGGACGACGCTGGGCCAATTGTGCGGCGCCCCATAGTTCTTTATGGCTCCATCCAGTTGTGGTTAAGAAAACGGTGTATGCGGTGGGCTATGTGAAGAGATGGGTGAAGTGACATTCCTCACAAAGTTTAGAACTGGCAGGAGGATAGTAGTAACGGGCGCTGCCTAGCAACCATCAAGAGCTAAGGATCGTAGTGCGTGCCAATGCCTCCTCAGCATTACGGCTACATTTCATACTAAGCCGTAGGCAGACCTTTACCGCAATCATGACTAGGTCGGTTGGCGGATATAAAAGTAGAGGCTTTGTCGCCGGCAATGCCTTTCATATATAAAGAAAAGACGCCAAAAAGTTGGCGGGAAAACGTCTTGGTTTGAAAGGTGTAGTTAGATAGCTTCTTCTTTCTGTTCCTCTTTCTCTTTTCCCCTCCCTCTGTTTTGTATTTTGTGGCCGGTGTGTGTGTGCCTAGTTACCTAGAGAAGCTGCCTAGTTACCTAGAGAAGCTGCCTAGTTACCTAGAGAAGCTGCCTAGTTACCTAGAGAAGCTGCCTAGTTACCTAGAGAAGCTGAGTGGACTTCACTCAGCACAGTCTGCCAGGAACAACATTGGGGGCCTAATTCCATTTTCCTCCTTCTCCCTGAAGTGTGTTTTCTCTCCCTGAAGGATTCAAAGGAATGAATTGCTTCCATGGTCATGCATAAGCTTTTATAGTTCTTCTGTTAAAAACATTTCAATTCGGCCCTATCCATGTAAGCCAATTTCCATGAGTGTAAGGGGTCACTCATAACAGAGGACAAAACAGAAAAAAAAGTTTGATAAAACTGCAGTTCCTCACAATAAAATGACAGCTCTTAATAAAGATTGTTTAAAAATGAAGACATCCTCTAGCCCACACTTGAACCAATTCATTGTTTTTCAATCCTTCGGTCCGTAAAGGTAACGGGGAGTGAAAGAGTGTACTTTATTAGGATCCCCATTAGCTGTTGCACAAGCAGCAGCTACTCTTCCTGGGGACCACATAAAACATCAAATGCATGACTGAGTACAGAAAGAACAGTTATAGACAAGAACAACAAAGGATATTATTACATTAACGTTAAAATAAAAAAGTTATATTGTCAAGGCACCAAGAGAGGAAAAAAACAACTATTTACTCACTTAATGCTATAGTGCATTCGGAAAGTATTCAGACCACTTCCCTTTTCCACATTTTGTTACGTTAGACTTTTTCTAAAATTGATTAAAATATTTTTTTCCCTCATCAATCTACACACAATACCCCATAATGACAAAGCGAAAACTGTTTTATTTTGTTGGTGCTAATGTATAAAAAAAAAAAAAAAAACATACCTTATTTACATAAGTATTCCAACCCTTTGGTATGAGACTCAAAATTGAGCTCAGGTGCATCCTGTTTCCATTGATCATCCTTGAGATGTTTCTACAACTTGATTCCGCCTGTTGTAAATTCAATTGATTGGACATGATTTGGAAAGGCACACACCTGTCTATATAAGGTCCCACAGTTGACAGTGCATGTCAGAGGAAAAACCAAACCATAAGGTCGAAGGAATTGTCCATAGAGTTCCGAGACAGGATTGTGTCGAGGCACAGATCTGGGGAAGGGTACCAAAACATTTCTGCAGCATTGAAGGTCCCCAAGAACACAGTGGCCTCCATCATTCTTAAATGGAAGAAGTTTGGAACCACCAAGACTCTTCCTAGATCTGGCCGCCCGGCCAAACTGAGCAATCGGGGGAACCCGATGGTCACTCTGACAGAGCTCCAGAGTTCCTCTGTGGAGATGGGAGAACCTTCCAGAAAGACAACCATCTCTGCAGCATGCCACCAATCAGGCCTTATGGTAGTGGCCAGACGGAAGCCACTCCTCAGTAAAAGGCACATGACAGCCCGCTTGGCTGGACTCTTTGTCAATTTTACGGACCTTCCTCCGACACCGCTTGGGAGTTCCTGGATGGCAGGGAGCTCGGCCTCAGTGATTTACTGGGCTGTCCGCACCACTCTCTAACGCTTTGCGGTCGAGGGTGGTGCAGTTGCCATACCAAGCGGTGATGCAGCCAGTCAAGATGCTCTCAATGGTGCAGCTGTAGAACATCCGAGGGCCCATGTCAAATCTTTTCAGCCTCCTGACGGGGAAAAGGTGCTGTTGTGACCTCTTCACGACTGTGCGGGTGTGTGTGGACCATGTTAAGTCCTTAGTGAACTGGACGCCATGAACACATCTGACCGTGATAACTGACCATCCAATATTACTCCTACAGTTCAGCTTCCTCAACTTGCTCAATGGTTCCAGTTGAGGTTTAGGTCTTAGAGAATGTTTTGAACCAAATCAAATCCTTTTAGTTTTAGATGTACTTAAGACCAGTTTATTGTTAATCACCCATTCTGATACTGACTGTAACTCCTTGTTAAGAGTCTGTGAGCTCACTGGCTTTGGGTGCTGACGTGCAGAGTGTGGAATCATCAGCATACATAGTCATTCTAGGTTCTTGTAAGACATTTGGCAAATAATTTGTAAAAAATAAAGAGTAACGGCCCAAGGCAACTGCCCTGAGGGACACTACTGATGTTAGAGAAGGCTGCACTGATATCTAACAAAACAGCTCCAACTATCATCTTATTATCCATTTATTTTAACCAGTCATCTGAGTCAGTCCAGTACAAGTTGAGTGTATGCATGTTGAGTCAGTAGTTAACTTGTTCTTTGAAAAATAGCATTGTATTTGTTCATCAGTTTACTAAGAACAAGCAGTAAACTGATTGGGCGGCTGTTAGTCAGCAAAGGGTGGTTTACTATTTTTAGGTAGTGGAATTACTTTAGCTTCCTTCCACGCCTTTGGACACTCCTTTTAGAGTTTGGTTAAAGACATGGCAAATAGGTAACAAATAGCAACCAAGTGCAGACTTTGGGGAGAATGGGGAAAGACTGAATTAGGCCTCTGTGTCTTAACCTCCTCAGAGTCGAGTGACGTTTAGTGGTTCAACTGTGTTCATAGTTCACCGCGGTCACTAACTCCACTTTGGTTTCCACCTTGGAGACAAAAGGGTGAATTGGCTGCATTCTTAAATCTGTGTTCATAGTTTCCTTAGGGGTCCATTCTATTTGGATTCTACTAATTGGCTTTGGGTTCATCTTGCAGTCTTCTCTATACATTTACGTTACGTCATTTAGCAGACGCTCTTATCCAGAGCGACTTACAGAAGCTTTTATAATATCTCCCGAGTGGCGCAGTGGTCTAAGGCACTGCATCGCAGTGCTAGGTTCGAATCCAGGCTCTGCTGTAGCCGGCCGCAACCGGGAGACCAATGGGGCGGCGCACAATTGGCCCAGCGTCGTCCAGGGTAGGGGAGGGAATGGCAGGCAGGGATGTAGCTCAGTTGGTAGAGCATGGCGTTTGCAATGCCAGGGTTGTGGGTTTGATTCCCACGGGGGGCCAGTATGAAAATAAAAAAAGAATAATGTATGCACTAACTGTAAGTTGCTCTGGATAAGAGCGTCTGCTAAATGACGTAAATGTAAAATTAGGGTTAAGTGCCTTGCTCAAGGACAAATCGGCAGATTTTTCACAGTCGGCTCGGGGATTCGGACCAGTGACCTTTGTTACTGGCCCAACACTCTTAACCACTAGGCTACCTGCCACCCTATACAGAGTTATTTTCCGTTAGGAAGTGTGTTGTTGTAGCCACTAGCCAGCTTTTAGTTTCTGTTAGGTTAGTTAGCCTCCAAAGATGAACATAGCCCTGCTAGTAGCAGTATAGAAACTTAGGCTGTTTACTCAATGAAAGGGTTTGCTCCATTTGTGTGCTCCATGAAAAGTGTCGAATCGATACAATAATAGGTTTTATAGAAGCCACTGAACAGGCACTGATCAGACATTGTGTGAATGGATCCACCAGGTCCACAAACGGGTGCTCTGAGCGTAATCCAACACAATTAATTTTTATAAAGTTACAAACGGGATTAGCTCAGCTGTAGAATGTTGTGGTCCATTCCATGCCCTGCTGTGTTCCATGGTTGTCATGGCAGCGATTGAGTGAGTGAAGGACAGGAACAGCTGAGAGAGATCTATGATTCCTCTGGTGGCCCCTTTTCTGGTGTGTGTGTGTGTGTGTGTGTTCAATTCAGATCACTTTTATTTCCTGGGAGGGAGCTTAATATGTGGTGATGAATGGTACATACAAGACACTTAACAACAGAACACAAACATGTAGGGTACAGTATAAAGGATTAGAAGCATTCTATGCAATCCCTGTGTGTGTATGTGTGCGTACACACACACACACACACACACACACACACACACACACACACACACACACACACACACATATATCAGAACTTCAGAGTTAAGGAGTTTGATGGATGTTGGCAAAACATAGAAGCTGCTCTCTTAGATTTGAATGGGAGAGCTCTATATGAGTTGCCTGCTGTGGCCATAATTACTGTGTCATCCGAGTACTTAATGAACATCATCTCTGGGTCTGAGCTCCTACAGTCATCTGTGTACAGGGTGAATAAAACAGGCCAGATGACAGAGCCTTGTGGTGATCCTGTACAGATGGTTCTGGAAGAGCTGCAGTAACCATTGAATCTGACCAGCTGTTCTCTATTTGTCAGGAAGGAGAGGACCCAGAAAATCTTGACATTCATGTTCTGGAGCTTTCGACCTGTTAAGTGAGGCTGGATTGTAACAAAGGCACTAGAGAAATGCACAAATACCATCCTGACGTATGTCTTTGGCTTCTCCAGGTGGGTGTGGGCACAGTGCGTTAGGGACAGAACTGCATCATCAACACCCCTGTGCCGCTTGTAAGCAAACTGGAGTGGGTCTGTATAAGAGCAAACCTGTTGTAGCTGGGAGAGAATCAGCCTTTCAAAGCTCTTCATCACTAGATGTTAAAGCTACAAGGCGGTAGTCATTGTTGCAGGAGGGGTTGCTCTTTTTAGTTACTGGGCATGTGGTGGACGATTTCCATATTGCTGGGATGGAGAAAACACATGGCATTTGCTTATGACAACCCTTTAGTAGGAGACCACTAATGTTGTCTGGCCCAGGGGCTTATGACAACCCTTTAGTAGGAGACCACTAATGTTGTCTGGCCCAGGGGCTTATGACAACCCTTTAGTAGGAGACCACTAATGTTGTCTGGCCCAGGGGCTTATGGCAACCCTTTAGTAGGAGACCACTAATGTTGTCTGGCCCAGGGGCTTATGACAACCCTTTAGTAGGAGACCACTAATGTTGTCTGGCCCAGGGGCTTATGGCAACCCTTTAGTAGGAGACCACTAATGTTGTCTGGCCCAGGGGCTTATGGCAACCCTTTAGTAGGAGACCACTAATGTTGTCTGGCCCAGGGGCTTATGACAACCCTTTAGTAGGAGACCACTAATGTTGTCTGGCCCAGGGGCTTATGACAACCCTTTAGTAGGAGACCACTAATGTTGTCTGGCCCAGGGGCTTATGACAACCCTTTAGTAGGAGACCACTAATGTTGTCTGGCCCAGGGGCTTATGACAACCCTTTAGTAGGAGACCACTAATGTTGTCTGGCCCAGGGGCTTATGACAACCCTTTAGTAGGAGACCACTAATGTTGTCTGGCCCAGGGGCTTATGGTAACCCTTTAGTAGGAGACCACTAATGTTGTCTGGCCCAGGGGCTTATGGCAACCCTTTAGTAGGAGACCACTAATGTTGTCTGGCCCAGGGGCTTATGGCAACCCTTTAGTAGGAGACCACTAATGTTGTCTGGCCCAGGGGCTTATGACAACCCTTTAGTAGGAGACCACTAATGTTGTCTGGCCCAGGGGCTTATGGCAACCCTTTAGTAGGAGACCACTAATGTTGTCTGGCCCAGGGGCTTATGGCAACCCTTTAGTAGGAGACCACTAATGTTGTCTGGCCCAGGGGCTTATGGCAACCCTTTAGTAGGAGACCACTAATGTTGTCTGGCCCAGGGGCTTTTTTTTATTTTATTTGTCCTTTTTAAATACAGCTTCCACGTCTTTTGGTTGCGGCTCAATATTTGTTACAGTGTGTGACATGTTAGATAGGTCAGAGATCAGCTCCTTCCTTTCCATTGCAAAGTCATGTTGGTCAAGTCTACAACAAAAACTGTTGATCATCAGCCTCGTTCTAATGTCGATGAAACTCACCTCACACGATCATTACCCTGACAGCACTTGAATATGAGCAGCACTGAAACTGAAGAAAAATCAGTGCAGTCTGCTGCCCATCTAGCCCTACGCGTGTGTGTGTGTCTGTGTGCGTACTAGAAAAGCACAACAGAGAGTGTGTGTTGGTTGAGTGTTGTGAAAGCCACTCTTGTCTGGCAGTCCCTCCTCCCTCCAGCCACTACAACCCTCTGTCTGTCCTCCAGCCCTAGCTGTGGTCTGGAGGCCATGGGCCACTGACCGCCAGGAAACACACACACACTCTTACACACAACCACTCACTCACAGCATGCATGTACACAGCACATACACTGTACACACATTGTGCCTTGCAAATGTGCGCGCTCTCATACATGTAAGCACTCACGCAGCCAGGACACAAGCATGCAGACACACTCACACAACGTCACTCCAAACTCCCCACTACCTGTGAAGCCTTACTCTGCTGCATCCCACCAAGAAACACTCACTCCTGTCAGTTTGCAGAGAGAGAGGGAGGGAAAGAGGGGGATGGAGAGAGGATAAGGGGCATACTTGGAAGCTGAAGATGGAAAAGAGGATGGAGAGAGCAGCGATAGAGAGAGAAATCAGACAGAGGGGGGGTAGAGCAAGAGAGGAGGAGGATGAAGGAGGAGAGGAACAGAGATCTTTCTGTCAGTGGAGTTCCGCTCCCATGTCACTCAGCACAAACGGAAGCTCCCCACAGTGTGTGCGCTAAAACGTCAGATAAGACACACACACTAGGCCGTCTGTGCCACCCTGCACAGAGATGTGTGTGTGTTGTTTTTTCCTGTGCAAGGCTTTTGAAATGGGTGAAGACACTCACCTGCTGTTTAGATTCACACCAGATTACAGATTGCACACTCCTATCTGTCTCGCTCCATTCACCTGCTTGTTAATTATTTCTCTCTCGGATCATATCTTTGGCAGTGGTCCCAGTTCAGCATTTCTCAGGAGTGTCATAGTGACAGTGTGATAATTACATTGCCTGGGTGTTGTTTGGAGCGTTTTATGATAACGGGCTACTTTTTCTAGTTGACTGAGAGAACACACAACAACAGAATGATCCTCAGCTCCCAGCTGCCACTTTGTGTCATATGATTGTAGTGAAACTAAAGTGTGCGTGCATGCATGACGGACTGATTAAAGTCAGCCTGTGAAATCTCTCTCTTTCTGTCTTCTGTTCTCTTTCTCACTGTCATACCCTTCATTTACAGGCTTCATTTTCCTACTCATGGAAAGAAATGAGTAGGCTAGTTGTCCTTGTGTGTGTTCGTTCGTACAGTATGTAGGCTAATGGCCCCACTAGGCCGTGCTGAAGCCAGGGGATCAGAGTATTAAGTCTGCCCCACACAGGGCTCTCTACACGTGGTAGAACACCAGACGCTCTCAGCACATCCCAGTGCCCTTGGAAAGATAGACAGACAGACAGGACCTAAGGAAGACTCAGCTAGGGTAGAAAGTAAAAAGTATTTTTAATGCAATAAACAAAGCCAGTCTGAAACAGCCAGTCTGCTGTGTGTGTTTCAGCCCCTGAGGACTGTGGGTACAGAGGGCAGCAGCAGCCATGTCCGGCTCCTATGATGACTCCATGATCGACGTCTCCAGTGACAGCTTCTGGGAGGTGAGACGGTAGACAACATACAGTATCTCACACACACTGAAAACATACCATTAACGAGCATATGTCATTATATGATATGCACGTAGCTGTACACTCACACAACTCCCACCCTGCCACACACGCCCACATCCTCTCACCTCCCCCCCACCCCCCCAGGTGGGGAACTACAAGCGGACAGTGAGGCGGGTGGACGATGGCAGTCGCCTGTGTAACGACCTGATGAACTGTCTCCATGAGCGGGCGCGCATCGAGAAGTCCTACGCACAGCAGCTCACAGAGTGGTCCAAACGCTGGAGACAGCTTATAGAGAAAGGTAGACACACACACACACACACACATTTCAGTGGTTCAAGCACTGAAGACAGGTGTGTGTTCCACTCCCTTTACCCCCTCTGTTCCCTTGGACTCTCAGTACCGCATTCTCCATCAGCGTGAGCATGCATGTGTGTTATTATCTAATCGTGTGCCACCCCCAGGCCCCCAGTACGGGACCCTGGAGCGGGCGTGGGGCGCCCTGTGCACGGAGGCGGAGAAGGTGAGCGAGCTCCACATGGAGGTGAAGGCGGCGCTGATGGGGGAGGACTTTGAGAAGCTCAAGGTGTGGCAGAGGGACTACTACCACAAACAGATGATCGGAGGCTTCAAGGAGACCAAGGAGGCTGACGACGGCTTCCGCAAGGCCCAGAAACCATGGGCCAAGAAACTGAAAGAGGTTAGGGAGTCATACAGACAGACACACACACAGACACACACAGACAATACACACGTGCAAGCACACGGGCATGCAGATACCCACCACTAAGCACACACACACACACAGCATCATGAAATGTAGTTAGATGTGGATTCGGAGTGACGAGCAAGAACACAGAACTAAGAAGCTCAGATGTAAAGAAACACATGCATCAGCTTTACCCTGCATTTATCAGTCCATTGATTTCTGCAATAGCCACCACAATTATTCCCATCACCCCTCAGTTCACTTGAACACATATCACT
Organism: Coregonus lavaretus; assembly: GCF_964263955.1. Taxonomy (NCBI): domain Eukaryota; kingdom Metazoa; phylum Chordata; class Actinopteri; order Salmoniformes; family Salmonidae; genus Coregonus; species Coregonus lavaretus. Next base: position 50,606,761 of record NC_140000.1, read on the forward strand.
GACTCACTGCTTTGGCTGTTTTCAGCTCCTTCTCTCCTGGACTAGCGGCTATGCTGTACAACAAACAGGCCATTAGCGCTATATAAACAGGATATTTCATTAGAGTGTTGGCCATTCATAGGAAGCAGTGGCGTGTAACTTTCCACTGGCCACACAGGCAGCTACTGAGAAGGGGAAGGCCATTGCGTGTCGAACCGGCGCTCAGTTTCTCTGCTGCGGCATGATTTGTTATGGTGGGGGAAAGAATCTGGGCTGCTCTGCTGTGCTTTTGGCTAGTAGTAGTGCAGATGAACTGCAGCTTCTGTGACACACACACTCCCGCTTGCACAAACTGACACACACACTCAAATGACGTCTGACGTCACTTCTCCTCTGACCTGGGAGTTCTGGAACAGGCCTGTTTTGTTTCTGTCGCTATTTTAGTCGGCTGTTTACCGGGCTGGACGCGACCTTCCTGGTCAGAGTTTGTAGTGTACCAGTGTCACAACCTGAGACTTCCTGGTGTGTGTGTGTGAGATATGTCACAATAAGCCTCTTCCTGGTATTGTCATTGGGCGGTGACAGATTGGTAGAGTTGTGTGGGTTGGGTCAAGGAGGTAATTTATGTTCTTGAGGGCCAGACAGTGAGCAAATAGAGAGAGGAGATGGAAATGGGAAAACAGTCTTGTCTTAAAAGAAGAGGGTGGCATGGCCTTGTGTCTACTGCACGTGCGCACACACACACAAACTCATGTTTCATTCTCATCACATACACACACAAACAATTACACAGATAGAACACACACCATATTCCATATTTAAAATCTCACACTCAGCCTCACTCTGTCTTTTTCACACACACACACACACACACACACAACTTCTGTTTCTATTATATAATCAGAGCAAATGGCAGACAGGCTGTTCCCTCTGTTCTTTGACTAAGTGGCCTTTATCAGAGATCCCATGATAAGTGGGAGAGGAACATTGCTGCCACTCTGGCCCTGTCCCAAACAACAGGAACTAATGGCCTTGTCCACTTCTCTCATTCCTTAAAAATGGTGGAAGAGGCTTCCTCTTTCCATTTGATGTAGATTGAACCCCCCCCCCCTTTCCTCTCACCTTATTCTTTTGAATAATCAGCAACATAAGTGGACGCTTTTTGTGGTTTTATCCCCGCCCCATGGCAAAATGTGTAGAATGGCAACGAATCCCTTTGAAAACGGCCTATGTGGCATCGATATGACTCAAACAGTTATTCTAGTGTAAATATGAGAATTTTTGTCATATAGTCAGTCTCATCTAAAACAAAGTTTGGAAGATCCGTACGTCACAACGGGTAAATGAAGGTTGGGTTTTGATTTGACGATGTCCATTTTCCCACTAACATGGGGTGAACAGCTGCAGTGATTGCTCTCAATTCAATAGCATACAGTGAGACAGACCTTCCCAGCAGCTCCGACTTTGTTTACATAAGACAACACGTTGCGCATTCTTTTACTTGACAAATACTGCACCAAACACTTTAGATGTCAAATTGCACAACTAAAACATCCTCTGCAAAAACGTCAAAATGAATTACAGATTTATTGAGTTATCTTAGATTCATTCTGGGGATTTTGAGGAAGTGAAATAGGCTTCCTTGCCTACAGTGTCTTATGGAGGACAAACATAATTAATGAAACGCATAATCGGTCAGGAAACACACCTCCAAGACAAATCTTGTTTTTCTAGTGAGCAACAGAAAAACACACGTGCCAATCGGCGTGTTCAGTGGCTCTTTTAAAACTGCACATTTTTCTCTCCGCTGCCAAGTGGGGGGCCACAAATGTTTTGCCTGCGGGGTGGGGGGGCCCAGGCAAATCTTGCTTATGGCCCCCAAAAGGCTAGAGCCGGTCTTGTTCCTAAGCTTGTGTCTACCACTGAAAGGGTAGAATCATATTGAATAGTCACTTGGCTACTGCACAATGCTAACTTGGTTATCCATTGGCTACATAAGCATGATGTGATGATGTTAACCGCTGTACCTTACCTTCTCTGTGCCGTATGGCAGGTGGAGACGATGAAGAAGGCGTACCACGGGGCCTGTAAGGAAGAGAAGCTGGCCACAAGCCGGGAGAACAACAGCAAGATGGAGAACAACAGCAACCCTGAGGCCCAGAAGAAGCTGCAGGATAAGGTGGAGAAGTGCCAGCAGGAGATGGAGAAGGTAGGGATGAGGGGGGGGGGGGGGTCTGGAGAGCGGTGAGGGGGGCTGGGAAGGGGGGGTTACACTGGTGTAAAATCATCTCTACGTGGACGTGTGTTTTATGTCTATGTTGTGTGTCATGGCTGGAATGTGACTCTGTGACCATTGAGTATCTGGACAATATGGAGCAAATGTTTCAGCTGCGTATGTGCGTATGCATTGTGTGTGTGCGCTTGCCTGTGTGTATGTCTCCTTACCTGTGTGTGTGTGTGTGTGCTTCCCTCTATGATCCTCTGGGTCCCAGACTAAGGAGCGCTATGAGAAGTCTCTGGAGGAGCTGGACAAGATAACTCCCCAGTACATGGAGAACATGGAGCAGGTGTTTGAACAGTGGCAGCAGTTTGAGGACAAACGCATCACCTTCTTCAAAGCGCTTCTGCTGGAAGTCAAGCATCACCTCGACCTCTCCACCAATCACAAGTAGGCTATGACACCTCCACCAATCACAAGTAGGCTATGACACCTCCATCAATCATAAGTAGGCTAAGACACCTACACCTCTCCATCAATGACGAGTAAGACCCCTCCACCAATTATAAGTAAGACTCTTCTGCATCTCCACAAATCCCTAGTAAGACACCTCCACCTCTCCACAAATCCCTAGTAAGACACCTCCACCTCTCCACAAATCACTAGTAAGACACCTCCACCTCTCCACAAATCACTAGTAAGACACCTCCACCTCTCCACAAATCACTAGTAAGACACCTCCACCTCTCCACAAATCACTAGTAAGACGCCTCCACCTCTCCACAAATCACTAGTAAGACGCCTCCACCTCTCCACAAATCACTAGTAAGACACCTCCACCTCTCCACAAATCACTAGTAAGACACCTCCACCTCTCCACAAATCACTAGTAAGAAACCTCCACCTCTCCACAAATCACTAGTAAGACACCTCCACCTCTCCACAAATCACTAGTAAGACACCTCCACCTCTCCACAAATCACTAGTAAGACACCTCCACCTCTCCACAAATCACTAGTAAGACACCTCCACCTCTCCACAAATCACTAGTAAGACACCTCCACCTCTCCACAAATCACTAGTAAGAAACCTCCACCTCTCCATATCAATTCCAAATGGACCCCTAGCCTCTGCATCCTATGCACTCTAAGCCTCATAGCTTGATTTGCCTTCTGATTGGCTGCTATTCAATTATCTTATATCTACAGGAGTGGCTAGGGAGTAGGGGATAAGGGTCCATTTGGATTTCAGCCTCTACAACCCAGATCTACCTAGAGGGGGGGATTTGGGATTGGACATCATTAGGATCTCTCTCTCCTCTCTTCCTGTTCTCTACCTCTCTAGATTCCAGACAGTTTTCCACACGTTGGAGGACACTATCTCTGCTGCTGATGCTGAGGAGGACCTCAAGTGGTTCCGCTCCAACCACGGTCCTGGCATGCCCATGAACTGGCCCCAGTTTGAGGTACGGGGAGAGGGATGAGGGAGAAGGATGGGAGATGAATGTGAGAGAGAGAGAGAGAGAGGGGTTTAGCTCCAATGAACTGGCCCCAGTTTGAGGTACAGGTATTGGGAGAGTATTGAGGAAATGAAAGATGGGAGAGAGAGTGGCTCAGTGTCAGTGAACGGTTCTGAGTTTGAGGTACATGGTGAGGCGAGAGAAGGTAGGCGAGAGAAGGGGAGAGCGAATGGTTCAGCTCCAATGAACTTGAAGGTAATATATTAAAACTGCTACTTTGAGAGAGGAAGAAGGAGGGAGTTCTCCAAGCCATACCCATGGACCGACTCTAGTAAATAAATAACTTTAGAAATCAGGTTACAGTAGATTGAGACGAAGTTAGTCAGCCTATCGGTCAGTCAGTCCTTCATGTCCTCAGGAGCAGTTTCAGTACATTACAACCAGATCAGAGCGATCCGGTGTTATCTTAGATTCTCTTCCCCTATTAGATTATCTTTCCCTTCATACGAACAGAAACTGAAAGCGCACATTATTCAGCCGAACGTCTTGCTTCCGGACAAGCTAAACACCTTCTTCGCCCGCTTTGAGGATAATACAGTGCCACTGACGCGGCCCTCTACCAAGGACTGTGGGCTCTCCTTCTCCGTGGCCGACGTGAGTAAGACATTTAAGCGTGTTAAGCCTCGCAACGTTGCCGGCCCAGACGGCATCCCTAGCCGCGTCCTCAGAGCATGCACAGACCAGCTGGCAGGTGTGTTTACGGATATATTCAATCTCTCCCTATCCCAGTCTGCTGTCCCCACTTGCTTCAAGATGTCCACCATTGTCCCTGTACCCAAGAAAGCAAAGGTAACTGAACTAAATGACTATCGCCCCGTAGCACTCACTTCTGTCATCATGAAGTGCTTTGAGAGACTAGTCAAGGATCATACCACCTCTACGTTACCTGCCACCCTAGACCCACTTCAATTTGCTTACCGCCCCAATAGATCCACAGACGATGCAATCGCCATCACACTGCACACTGCCCTATCCCACCTGGACAAGAGGAATACAGTGCCTTGCAAAAGTATTCATCACCCTTGGCGTTTTTCCTATTTTGTTGCATTACAACCTGTAATTTTAATTGATTTTTATTTGGATTTCATGTAATGGACATACACAAAATAGTCCAAATTGGTGACGCGAAATGAAAAACATAACTTGTTTAAAAAAATTCAAAACAATTAATAACGGAAAAGTGGTGCGTGCATATGTATTCACCCCCTTTGCTATGAAGCCCCTAAATAAGATCTGGTGCAACCAATTACCTTCAGAAGTCACATATATAGTTAAATAAAGTCAACCTGTGTGCAATCTAAGTGTCACATGATCTCAGTATATATATACCTGTTCTGATAAGCCCCAGAGTCTGCAACACCACTAAGCAAGGGGCACCATTTACATTTTACATTTACATTTTAGTCATTTAGCAGACGCTCTTATCCAGAGCGACTTACAGTTAGTGAATACATATATTTTTTTTTTATACTGGCCCCCCGTGGGAATCGAACCCACAACCCTGGCGTTGCAAACGCCATGCTCTATCAACTGAGCTACATCCCTGCCGGCCATTCCCTCCCCTACCCTGGACGACGCTGGGCCAATTGTGCACCGCCCATGAGTCTCCCGGTCGCGGCCGGCTGCGACAGAGCCTGGATTCGAACCAGGATCTCTAGTGGCACAGTTAGCACTGCGATGCAGTGCCTTAGACCACTGCGCCACTCAGGAGACACCACCAAGCAAGCGGCACCATGAAGACCAAGGAGCTCTCCAAACAGGTCAGGGACAAAGTTGTGGAGAAGTACGGATCAGGGTTGGGTTATAAAAAAATATCAGAAACTTTGAACATCCCATGGAGCAACATTTAAATTATAAAAAAATGGAAAGAATATGGCACCACAACAAACCTGCCAAGAGAGGGCCGCCCACCAAAACTCACGGACCAGGCAAGGAGGGCATTAATCATAGAGGCAACAGAGAGACCAAAGATTACCCTGAAGGAGCTGCAAAGCTCCACAGCGGAGATTGGAGTATCTGTCCATAGGACCACTTTAAGCTGTACACTCCACAGAGCTGGGCTTTACGGAAGAGTGGCCAGAAAAAAAGCCATTGCTTAAAGAAAAAAATAAACAAACACATTTGGTGTTCGCCAAAAGGCATGTGGGAGACTCCCCAAACATATGGAAGAAGGTACTCTGGTCAGATGAGACTAAAATTGAGCTTTTTTGCCATCAAGGAAAACGCTATGTCTGGCGTAAACCCAACAACTCTCATCACCCCGAGAACACCATCCCCACAGTGAAGCATGGTGGTGGCAGCATCATGCTGTGGGGATGTTTTTCATCGGCAGGGACTAGGAAACTGATCAGAATTGAAGGAATGATGGATGGCGCTAAATACAGGGATATTCTTGAGGGAAACCTGTTTCAGTCTTCCAGAGATTTAATAATAATATGCCAGAGATTTGAGACTGGGACGGAGGTTCACCTTCCAGTTAGACAATGACCCTAAGCATACTGCTAAAGCAACACTTGAGTGTTTTAAGGGGAAACATTTAAATGTCTTGGAATGGCCTAGTCAAAGCCCAGACCTCAATCCAATTGAGAATCTGTGGGATGACTTAAAGATTGCTGTACACAAGCGGAACCCATCCAACTTGAAGGAGCTGGAGCAGTTTTGCCTTGAAGAATGGGCAAAAATCCCAGTGGCTAGATGGGCCAAGCTTATAGAGAGACTTGCAGCTGTAATTGCTGCAAAAGGTGGCTCTACAAATTATGGACTTTGGGGGGGTGAATAGTTATGCACGCTCAAGCTTATTTCTTGTTTGTTTCACAATGAAACATATTTTGCATTTTCAAAGTGGTAGGCATGTTGTGTAAATCACAAACCCCCAAAAATCCATTTTAATTCCAGGTTGTAAGGCAACAAAATAGGAAAAATGCAAAGGGGGGGTGAATACTTTTGCAAGCCACTGTACCTATGTAAAAATGCTGTTCATTGACTAGCTCAGCATTCAACACCATAGTACCCTCCAAGCTCATTAAGCTCGAGGCCCTGGGTCTGAACCCCGCCCTGTGCAACTGGGTCCTGGACTTCCTGACGGGCCGCCCCCAGGTGGTGAAGGTAGGAAACAACACCTCCACTTCGCTGATCCTCAACACTGGGGCCCCACAAGGGTGCATGCTCAGCCCCCTCCCGTACTCCCTGTTCACCCATGAATGCGTGGCCAAGAACGCCTCCAACTCAATCATCAAGTTTACAGACTACACAACAGTAGTAGGCTTGATTACCAACAATGACGAGACAGCCTACAGGGAGAAGGTGAGGGCTCTGGGAGTGTGGTGCCAGAAAAATAACCTCTCACTCAACATCAACAAAACAAAGAAGATGATTGTGGAAAGCTTCATGGTCCTCGGTGTACACATCACTGAACTGAAATGGTCCACAAACAGCGCCTCTTCAACCTCCAGGAGGCTGAAGAAATTTGGCTTGGCACCTAAAACCCTCACAAACTTTTACAGATGCACAATTGAGAGCATCCTGTCGGGCTGTGTCACCACCTGGTACGGCAACTGCACCGCCCGCAACCGCAGGGCTCTCCAGAGGGTGGTGCGGTTTGCCCAATGCATTACCGGGGGCAAACTATCAGCCCTCCGGGACACCTACAGCACCCGATGTCACAGGAAGGCCAAAAAGATAATCAAGGACAACAACCACCCGAGCCACTGCCTGTTCACCCTGCTATCATCCAGAATGCGAGGCCATCAGACTGTGAAATAGCCTTCACTAGCACATTAGAGGCTGCTGCCTATATACATAGATTATAAATAACTGGCCACTTTAATAAAGGGAACACTAGTCACTTGAATAATGTTTACATATCTTGCATTACTCATCTCATATGTATATACTGTATTCTATACTATTCTACTGTATCTTAGTCTGTGCCGCTCTGACATTGCTCGTCCATATATTTATATATTCTGAATTCCATTGCTTTACTTAGATTTGTGTGTATTGGGTATATGTTGTGAAATTGTTAGATATTACTTGTTCGATATTACTGCACTGTCGGAGCTAGAAAAGCATTTAGCTACACCCGCAATAACATCTGCTAAACACGTGTATGTGACCAATAAGATTTTATTTGATCATTCATTTGCAAACCAAATCTGAAGAGGGAACACAATGTTTATCTTGGTGAGGAGCTTGACAACTGTAGGGATGAAAACTGCTGCTGGTGTTAAATTGGTATTAAGAACTCAAAAAGATTTATGGCTCTGTGGAAAGATTCCATTAGAACTACTCTTCCCACTCCGAGAGCTAGCTTGCCATTTCTCCCTCTAGGTCAGGGGTGTTAAGTCATTTTGCCTCGGGGGCTGCATTCACTCTTCAACGAGGTCCGAAGGGTCGCGCTGAAAATGTTATATTTCCATGTCGTCAGAATTTTCAAAAATAGTCCCCTATCCATCGTTTTTGGAATTTGATGCTCCCTGAATGTCTAGTGATTATTAGTGAACTGGACAGTCAAGAAACGGTATGAATATAGATCCATTATAATTTCTACACTGTTTCGATTTTGATTTTAGTCATTTTAAAGTGTATTGAGTTCGTTGTCAATACACCCCCCCTCCCCCACACACATAATTTTTTACTCAAACCAACCACGGGCCAGATTGGACCCCCTCTCAGTCCAAAGCATTTTGTTGACATAGAGTTTTACTTAAAGATATAGTAAGGGCACAGTGTGACATGTTGTACCACACAAAAGCCCATTGTGACAGAGTGTGCAATCTCCCTAGTGTTTTTCTGTAATTTGACAGGAGATGCACACAGACACACACCAAACCTGTCTGTCAGGTTGTACCGAACACTGACTTATCAATGCACAGACCGTAACCAAGCTCTATCCAAGAGGAACTGATATCACTGTCAAAACAAAGTCATGGAGTATTATTCGGTTGGTGTCAAACCATGTTACAAAACAACAGATGGAAAAGCAAGGTATAGAATGGACACAATTATCTTTCAATATTACTCTGTACCGCACTACACTCTGTTAATTTATCTCCCATAGGAAGTTGAAGTGTTGAATCAGGTGTGCTAGTGCTGGGCTAAAGCAAATACACTGCTCAAAAAAATAAAGGGAACACTTAAACAACACAATGTAACTCCAAGTCAATCACACTTCTGTGAAATCAAACTGTCCACTTAGGAAGCAACACTGATTGACAATACATTTCACATGCTGTTGTGCAAATGGAATAGACAACAGGTGGAAATTATAGGCAATTAGCAAGACACCCCCAATAAAGAAGTGGTTCTGCAGGTGGTGACCACAGACCACTTCTCAGTTCCTATGCTTCCTGGCTGATGTTTTGGTCACTTTTGAATGCTGGCGGTGCTTTCACTCTAGTGGTAGCATGAGACGGAGTCTACAACCCACACAAGTAGCTCAGGTAGTGCAGCTCATCCAGGATGGCACATCAATGCGAGCTGTGGCAACAAGGTTTGCTGTGTCTGTCAGCGTAGTGTCCAGAGCATGGAGGCGCTACCAGGAGACAGGCCAGTACATCAGGAGACGTGGAGGAGGCCATAGGAGGGCAACAACTCAGCAGCAGGACTGCTACCTCCGCCTTTGTGCAAGGAGGAGCAGGAGGAGCACTGCCAGAGCCCTGCAAAATGACCTCCAGCAGGCCACAAATGTGCATGTGTCTGCTCAAACGGTCAGAAACAGACTCCATGAGGGTGGTATGAGGGCCCGACGTCCACAGGTGGGGGTTGTGCTTACAGCCCAACACCGTGCAGGACGTTTGGCATTTGCCAGAGAACACCAAGATTGGCAAATTCGCCACTGGCGCCCTGTGCTCTTCACAGATGAAAGCAGGTTCACACTGAGCACGTGACAGACGTGACAGTCTGGAGACGCCATGGAGAACGTTCTGCTGCCTGCAACATCCTCCAGCATGACCGGTTTGGTGGTGGGTCAGTCATGGTGTGAGGTGGCATTTCTTTGGGGGGCCGCACAGCCCTCCATGTGCTCGCCAGAGGTAGCCTCAGACCCCTTGTGAGACCATATGCTGGTGCGGTTGGCCCTGGGTTCCTCCTAATGCAAGACAATGCTAGACCTCATTTGGCTGGAGTGTGTCAGCAGTTCCTGCAAGAGGAAGGCTATGGACTGCTATGGACTGGCCCGCCCGTTCCCCAGACCTGAATCCAATTGAGCACATCTGGGACATCATGTCTCGCTCCATCCACCAACGCCACGTTGCACCACAGACTGTCCAGGAGTTGGCGGATGCTTTAGTCCAGGTCTGGGAGGAGATCCCTCAGGAGACCATCCGCCACCTCATCAGGAGCATGCCCAGGTGTTGTAGGGAGGTCATACAGGCACGTGGAGGCCACACACACGACTGAGCCTCATTTTGACTTGTTTTAAGGACATTACATCAAAGTTGGATCATCCTGTAGTGTGGTTTTCCACTTTAATTTTGAGGGTGACTCCAAATCCAGACCTCCATGGGTTGATAAATTTGATTTCCATTGATAATTTTTGTGTGATTTTGTTGTCAGCACATTCAACTATGTAAATAAATAAGTATTTAATAAGATTATTTCATTCATTCAGATCTAGGATGTGTTGTTTTAAGTGTTCCCTTAATTTTTTTGAGCAGTTTATGTGCCCCCTGGTATGGATTAAGAAACACTGATTTAGCACACACTCTCACTTCATGTAGGTTCATTCAGTAATTAAAAACAAGCATTTGACTGCGTAGAATCTCTTCAGACATCGATGTTGGTAGTAGGGTTAGGGTAGAAGAAGAAGAGTAGAAGAAGAGCATTTCAAATGACCATAACACAAACACCACATCAAAACAACACTAAATGAAGAGTAACATTTATCACAAGACACCTCTTCATGATCAAAGACTAACTAATACTGTGCTTAGATGTGTTCCTTTGGATCTAAAAGCACTGTTCTTTAAATGGCTGTTCTTTACTTGGAAATAATGTTCCTGTCTTGTCCACCCCCCACCCCCCACCCCCCACCCCCCCCACCCCCAGGACTGGTCCTGCTCCCCTAGGTCCATAAGGTCCATTGTAGTGAGTTTTGCATGGGAAGGACTGTTCTATCACCGTGGTTCCTGGGGGAGGGTCACTTATCTCACTCTCCTTCCTCTGTTTGCGTCTTCTCTCTCTTTCTGTGTGTGTGTGTGTGTTCGGTTTATGTGTGCCCATTCTGGCCCTCCTAATCCTTTACGAGGAGCGCCTTCAAACACACAAGGAAGTGCACGCGCGCACACACACACACACACACACACACACACACACACACACACACACACACACACACACACACAAGTTTGATGAATGGCCTCTGCACCACGTCTGTCGAGTATGACCCGTGTGGGGATGTGTGTGTGACTGCCCCCTCCCTTCCTCCCCCTGTCTAATCCTATGGATGTTTATGTCTTCCTGGACGTCTGGATTCCAGAACACTCCCTCTCTCATCCTTCTCTCGTTCAGAGTTCCTCTCTTTAACCTTTCACCCCGTGGTGACCTCTGACCTCGTGTCAGCCCCTATGAACCCTGCAGGGGGTCACATGATGTCTGCCAGGTCGTGTGATGTCATTTGACCCTCTGGGTTCACCAGTCAGGCCCTGAGACTGACCTTTGAACTTCGAGAACAGCAAACGTATTATATCTGTGGGAACAGGGAGTGACTTGGGAAAAGGTAGAACTATAAGTGAAATGTAACCTCCATAGAGCTGTAGTAAGTCTAGGGATAAAGTGGCAGTATTGGACCATGTTAAAGTTTGTGTGTCTGTCTGTGGGCTTGCATTGCATAATGTTCTCCTAACGTTGGGATGAGGTTCTGTTGGTGTTGGTTGGGATAATGTTTTGATTCAAGCCCACTCCTTAGCTTCTGGTGGAGGTGTGTGGTGGCTCGGTGCTATGTCTGTCTTAATGGTGATGGATGTGTTTCTCTTAACTACACACACACACACACACACACACTCAGTACTCCACAGCCCTGGTCTTCAGTGTTTAGTCACAGCCTGAGAAATGTTTGCCTAACGTTACCTAGTGAGTGTGTGTGTGTTAGAGCATCAAACTTCCAATGAGTGTGCACTTGGGTGTAAGTGTGTGCATTATTTAAATGCTTGTCCTTAGTGTAGTATTGTTGCTAAGACAAGCAGTTTTAGTTACTAATGTTTGAACATTGATGCTGAATCCGTTGAGCTGAGCATGTGAATCATGTTCATCTGTGTCCAAGGGTACATGACTAATTGTGTGTGTGTGTCACAGGACTGGTCCATAGACTTGAACCGTACACTGAGTCGGCGAGAGACTAAGAAGAAGCCTTCCGATGGAGTCACCCTGACGGGCATCAGCCAAATGGAAGAGCAGCAGGCAGCTAAGAGCAGCAGCAGGTAACCACACACACACACACTGTCAGGAAGTGGGAAGACATTTATCAAGGTGCAGTAGATAAACAAACATGTCGGAAGGCCAGTGAAAGAATGTAGCTTCCAATACTCTCTTACCACTGCCACACACACAAACATTCCACACACCACTTCCAAATCTAAACATCATAGTTACTGTTCCTCCACAACAAGGCTCTCTGCTGCTGATCGGGAGCGCTGGTAAAGCATTCCGGAGAATAGCCTTTGGAATGACGTCTTTCACCACTGAGCTGTTGCCATGGTCACAGTAAACATTCCTGTAACAAGCCCTGAGAAAACAGAGCTGCCCCACTGACTGTAACGGTTGCACAATGGTTGTTTAATGGTTGCACACTGGTGAATTGACTCCAAACATGCCCCATGGTGTGTGTAGGGTGTGTACTGGGGGAGTGTGTGTGTTAGTGGACACTGGAGGAGAAGAGGGGAGTTAATAAGAGGAATGTGAAGCACGCAAAGCATTTGACCCTTTGGTATCCATCAGATGTGCATACTGCCAAACATGGGTCTGCCTCGCACTACCAGCATAAGAGACACGTACTCTGTCACGTCACTTCTACAGTACGGTCTGTGTCTACAGGGGTGAAGGGGTGTGTGTGTCCATCAAAATTAGTTGGACTTACAGTGGAAATTAATTTTCACAGCTCACGACAACACAAACAATAGACTACAAACAATGGCCATATAAGGAAAAGGGCATAACCTCACTCCTTCCTTATCATGTTCATGCATTATGAGAGTTGGTCCACATTCCTGCGCCCTAGCAAAATCAGAGATACAACCACTACAAGGGATAGCACAGTCGCGGTCAAAGGTTTTGAGAATGACACAAGGATTGGTCTTCACAAAGTTTGCTGCTTCAGTGTTTTTAGATATTTTTGTCAGATGTTACTATGGTATAATTACAAGCATTCCATAAGTGTCAAAGGCTTTTTATTGACAATTACATTAAGTTTATGCAAAGAGTCAATATTTGCAGTGTTGACCCTTCTTTTTCAAGACCTCTGCAATCCGCCCTGGCATGCTGTCAATTAACTTCTGGGCCACAAGTTCTCAATGGGATTAAGGTCTGGGGAGTTTCCTGGCCATGGATCCAACATTTCAATGTTTTGTTCCCCGAGCCACTTAGTTATCACTTTTGCCTTATGGCAAGGTGCTCCATCATGCTGGAAAAGGCATTGTTCGTCACCAAACTGTTCTTGGATGGTTGGGAGAAGTTGCTCTCGGAGGATGTGTTGGTACCATTCTTTATTCATGGCTGTGTTCTTAGGCAAAATTGTGAGTGAGCCCACTCCCTTGGCTGAGAAGCAACCCCACACATGAATGGTCTCAGGATGCTTTACTGTTGGCATGACACAGGACTGATGGTAGCGCTCACCTTGTCTTCTCCGGAGAAGGTGTTTTCCGGATGCCCCAAACAATCGGTAAGGGGATTCATCAGAGAAAATGACTTTACCCCAGTCCTCAGCAGTCCAATCCCTGTACCTTTTGCAGAATATCAGTCTGTCCCTGATGTTTTTACTGGAGAGAAGTGGCTTCCTCGCTGCCCTTCTTGACACCAGGCCATCCTCCAAAAGTCTTCGCCTCACTGTGCGTGCAGATGCACTCCCACCTGCCTGCTGCCATTCCTGAGCAAGCTCTGCACTGGTGGTGCCCCGATCCCGCAGCTGAATTAACTTTAGGAGACAGTCCTGGCGCTTGCTGGACTTTCTTGAGCGCCCTGAAGCCTTTTTCACAACAATTGAACCTCTCTCCTTGAAGTTCTTGATGATCTGATAAATGGTTGATTTAGGTGCAATCTTACTAGCAGCAATATCCTTGCCTGTGAAGCCCCTTTTGTGCAAAGCAATGATGACGGCACGTGTTTCCTTGCAGGTAACCATGGTTAAGAGGAAGAACAATGATTTCAAGCACCACCATCCTTTTTAAAGCTTCCAGTCTGTTATTCTAACTCAATCAGCATGACAGAGTGATCTCCAGCCTTGTCCTCGTCAACATTCTCACCTGTGTTAACGAGAGAATCACTGAAATGTTGTCAACTGGTCCTTTTGTGGCAGGGCTGAAATGCAGTGGAAATGTTTTTGGGCGATTTAAGTTCATTTTCATGGCAAAGAGGGACTTTGCAATTAATTGCAATTCATCTGATCACTCTTCATAACATTCTGGAGTATATGCAAATTTCCATTATAAAAACTGAGGCAGCAGACTTTGTGAAAATTAATATTTGTGTCATTCTCAAAATGTTTGACCACGACTGTACATCTATCGAGCTATCCCCCTTAAAGGGAAAGTACATCTATCTAACAATCCCCCCTTAAATTGATAGTTTACTGCTATATGGGCATTTTTTAATAATTTGTTCACTTTAAAAGTTGTTTATGGGCAACTAACTATCGAGTATTATTTATTTATTTATTTATATATATATATATATATATATATATATATATATATATATATATATATATATATATATACACACACAGACAGACAGTACCACCTACTCATTCAAGGGTTTTTCTTAATTTTTACTATTTTCTACATTGTAGAATAATAGTGAAGACATCAGAACTATGAAATAACACATATGGAATCATGTAGTAACCAAAAAAGTGTTAAACAAATCAAAATATATTTCAAACATTCAAAGATTCTTCCAAGTAGCCACCCTTTGCCTTGATGACAGCTTTGCACACTCTTGGCATTCTCTCAACCAGCTTCACCTGGAATGCTTTTCCAACAGTCTTGAAGGAGTTCCCACATATAATGAGCACTTGTTGGCTGCTTTTCCTTCACTCTGCGGCCCAACTCATCCCAAACCATCTCAATTTAGTTGAGGTCGGGGGATTGTGGAGGCCAGGTCATCTGATGCAGCACTCAATCACTCTCCTTCTTGGTAAAATAGCCCTTACACAGCCTGTAGGTGTGTTGGGTCATTGTCCTGTTGAAAAACAAATGATAGTCCCACTAAGCGCAAACCAGATGGGATGGCTTATCGCTGCAGAATGCTGTGGTAGCCATGCTGGTTAAGTGTGCCTTGAATTCTAAATAAATCACTGACCGTGTCACCAGCAAACCACCCCCACACCATCACACCACCTCCTTCATGGTGGGAACCACACATGCAGAGATCATCCGTTCACCTACTCTGTGTCTCACAAAGACACGGCGGTGGAACCAAAAATCTCAAATTTGGACTCATCAGACCAAAGGACAGATTTCCACCGGTCTAATGTCCATTGCTCATGTTTCTTAGCCCAAGCAAGTCTCTTCTTATTATTGTTGTCCTTTAGTAGTGGTTTCTTTGCAGCAATTCGACCATGAAGGCCTGATTCACGCAGTCTCCTCTGAACAGTTGATGTTCAGATGTCTGTTACTTGAACTCTGTGAAGCATTTATTTGGGCTGCAATCTGAGGTGCAGTTAACTCTAATGAACATATCCTCTGCAGCAGAGGTAACTCTGGGTCTTCCTTTCCTGTGGTGGTCCTCATGAGAGCCAGTTTCATCATAGCGCTTGATGGTTTTTGCGACTGCACTTTAAGAAACGTTCAAAGTTCTTAATTTTCCGGATTGACTGACCTTCATGTCTTAAAGTAATGATGGACTGTAATTTCTCTTTGCTTATTTGAGCTGTTCTTGCCATAATATGGACTTGGTCTTTTACCAAATAGGGCTATCTTCTGTATACCACCCCTTCCTTGTCATAACACAACTGATTGGCTCAAACGCATTAAGAAGGAAAGAAATTCCACATTCACTTTTAACAAGGCACACCTGTTAATTGAAATGCATTCCAGGTGACTACCTCCATGAAGCTGGTTGAGAGAATGCCAAGAGTGTGCAATGCTGTCATCAAGGCAAAGGGTGGCTACTTGGACTTTTTTGGTTACTACATGATTCCATATGTGTTATTTCATAGTTTTGATGTCTTCACTATTATTCTACAATGTAGAAAATAGTAAAAATAAAGAAAAACCCTTGAATGAGTAGGTGTGTCCAAACTTTTGACTGGTACTGTATATATATCTACAAAGTACAGGTCTAGGATCAGCTTACCTTCCACAAACCTTAACCTTAACCATTAGGGGGGAAATACAAAACTGACCCTAGATCGATGTCTAGGGTGACTTCAGATCTCAGTAGCTCTCTGCCTGCATTTTGACTCAGTGACCTCGGCTCAGATAAGTTTAGGGTTAGGGAAAATAGGATTTTGAATGGGAATCAATTGTTTGGTGCCCACAAGGATAGTAAAACAAGTGTGTGTGTGTGTGTGTGTGTGTGTGTGTGTGTGTGCGCATTTCCATTGTACACTTCAATCAAGATTAGTTGTACTCAAAGTGGAAATGCATTTTCACGGCAACACAAACAATAGACTGTACAAACAATGGCCATATAAGGAAAAGGGGGTAACAGTGTGAACGTCTTGTCTGGACCGTAGTATAACCTCACTCCTTCCTTATGTTCATGCATTATGAGAGTTGGTCCACATTCCTGCGCTCTAGCAAAATCAGAGATCCAACCACTACAAGGGATAGTACATCTATCTAGCTATCCCCCGTAAAGGGATAGTTCACTGCTATATGGGCATTTTATAATTTGCTTACTTTAAAAGTTGTTTATGGGCGACTAACTATCGACTATTACCCTATATATAATCTACAAAGAACAGTTGTGCCGATCACCAAAAAGCAGACTGGTATTGGTCTGAGAACTAATATAACATCATTAAGAATGTGTGAACATCTTCTGTCTGTTTTTTCTGACTTCTGCCAACTAAAGTTACATTGTTGCCGCCGTTCAGTGTTTATTTGGTGTTTCAACTCCTCTGAGAGATTTGGTTACCTCAGAGAGCGTAGCGCCATGACTGTCAAAGGTGGTCACATTTTGTCCACAGTGCAGTAACGTTGTGATTGGACAGATGGCTACTACGTGCCATGGTCCAACTGCACTGTAAACATACAATGTTCCTGGTTGAAGTTGACTCTAAGCACAGGCCTAGGATCAGCTTACCTTCCCCAAATCCTAACCTTAACTATTAGGGGAGAAATACAAAACTGACCGTAGATCAATGTCTAGGGTGACTTCATCGTAATTCATTCTCACAGCAGACTAGTGTGGAATTCCAAATCTACCCCCAGTCTCTAACCCAAGGTACTTCTCTAGATAACATTTTCTTTTTCTTTTCAAGATAGGTGTCACTAATATGGTGATGCTTTGACCTAGCCAATCAGAGGGCAAGATGGCGCTATTGCCATATTGCTGAAACCAATCTGATCCTCTCAGATCTACCTGAAGTGTCTAGGGCAGGGTTCTTCAATTCCGGTCCTGGAGGGCCGAAACACCTCTGTTTTTCATCCCCTCCTTCTAATCAGGGGCACCAGGTGAGTGCAATTAACTACCAGGTAGAAATAAAAAACAGAAGTGTTTCGGCCCTCCAGGACCGGAATTGAAGAACCCTGGTCTAGGGAAATGGGCTATTATATAGGTCAAAGAATTGGAACATTTTCTCAAACCCAGAGCGTATCAGCTGGGGAAAAGCACTAATAAAATGCTAGTAAAAGCATAAGAGGAATTGGTGAAGGTGGATAAATGTTGTAGGAATGAAAATTGGAATGGAAAACTGGCCACTTCTTATTTGTTAACTTAACATGCTTATTTTGTCTAAAAAACATACGTAACCAGCGTTGCCTCGTCAGTGTCCTCAGACTTGTCATGCGTTTGTTGTCACAATGCTCATATTGTCTATTTGATTGGTTATGGTTGGACGTGTCACTTGTGTACTAGTTGTGTGTCCATTATGTCCTAAACCCTCATATCCAAGGTTTTCGATTCAGCTTTTGGTATGTCACGAAGCTGTCTGGATTCAAGGTGTGTATGAGGACGAGTATGTGTACGTGTGTGTCACAAATACCTTTCTCCGTGTCTCCGTGTGGTCAGCCTGACTGTGCCCACTAACACAGAGCCGGTGGGTTCGAACCCCTTCGAGGATGACGACGACGAGGATCTCCAGGAGACCATGAAGGAACAGCCCACTGTCGTCAACAACAACAACAACCGCAGTCCGCTCAATGTCAAAAAAGTGGAGGAAGTGAAAACGTTGGTGAAAAAGAGACCCACTCCTCTCCCTGCTTTCCTTCCCTCCCTCTCTTGTTTTCTCTTTCCCTCAGTCTTTGGGTGAATTTACTATTTTAGTGTTACACAAGTGTTTCTCAGGGCTGAACATGTTTGTTCCAGCCAAGCACTAGCACACAGGGCTTGCTGATTAGTTGAGTAGTTGAACCAGGTGAGCTAGTGCTGGGCTAAAACAAAACTGTGCACCCCTGAGAAACACTTCAATAACACTATTGAGGCACACCCTTTCTGTCCTCTACCATCTATTTTTCCCTTCAGTCTTTCCTGTTATTCCTCCTCTTTTCCATTACTTCTCTCTTTTATTCCTCTCCTCCCTTTTCCCTCTCTCGTGCTCTCTTTTCTCACCCCTCCTTTCTTTTTTAAATTTTTCTACCGCTTCCCTCCGCTCTCCTCCTCTCCTCCGCTCTCCTTCCCTTCGCTCTCCTCCTCTCTCCTCTGCTCCCCTCTCCTCCTCTCTCCTTCCCTCTCCTCTGCTCTCCTTCCCTTCTCTCTCCTCCTCTCTCCTTCCCTCTCCCCTCTCTCCTTCCCTATCCCTGGCTAGCTGCAGGCTGTGTTACTGTGCATGGGCTCTCAGTGAGCGATCACACCAACCCTACATTAGTCATTACTCCTAACAGTACCAACTGCCAAGTCCTGCAGAGCATCCTTTCTGCGCGTGCGTGTGTGTATTTTTCCTGTCTGTGGTTACTGTACAGTCAGATCTGTTGCAAGTTGGAACTTAAAAATACAATTTCTATAGAATTTAGACTTTAAACAAAAGCCTGTCTAGAACTTATATAAACCTATATTGGGTCCTGTTTTATAGCAGGTCTGATATTGACTCAAGGCCGGACAGAGAAACCGGCACTCATAAAATCAACAGTGTGTGTGTGTCTCAGTCTCTCTGGCATAAAGCAGGAACTATGAGATGCCAAAGGTGTTTGAGTGTACCAGCTGCAAGGGTCTGACTGTAACCTGAGGATGTGTGTGTGTGTGTTTAATGGGTTTTCTCTGACTGGGGAAGAAGGGTGTTTGTTCATCTGATTACTGTACATCTACCTCCCTCCAGTGGTGGATGGGGTGAACTCCAACCATGCTTTTGTACGGCACTCGTGTCACTGTGCCATTGTGTTGCCTTGCCTTACCTCAGCACTCTGTCTGTGTGTCCACTCCAAGTGGTGTCAAAGCAAACTCGCAAATCCATTCGCCAACAAAACCTCACGGCATTGGTTTCCTAAAAAGGCATGTTTTTTCCCCCATTGGCTGATTTGAGAGTGGAAGGGAGAAACCTATAGGCTTACAGTCTATGTATCCGGGCGGATTCGGAGATGCATTTGCTGGGCCTTCTACGTGTTGTGCTGTACTCTACATTGGTGTCGTTGTTTTTATGCCCCCCTCTCCCGGGCCCTCTTAACTCTTTTTGTTCCTGCTTCTCTCGCCTGGCATGCTGGATTGTCCAATCAGTGTGTGAGCAGGGCATGATTGACAAGTGACATTTTCAAATTTCCCTTATATTGATTGGCTCCTCTGTGTCCGTCTAGCGCCAGCAGTGTGGAGAAGTCGCAGGAGTGGTCGGATGAGGAGACTGGGGTGAACCCGTTTTCCATGGAGGACGCCAACGGCGACGGGAACCCATTTGAGGTGGAGCCGGCGTCCTCGGTGGTGTCTGTGGCCGTGCGCGCCATCTACGACTACGAAGGACAGGAGCAGGATGAACTCAGCTTCAAAGCAGGTGTGTGTGTGCTTGTGTGTGAGTGACTGCGAGAATTCTTGAAAGAATATGCGAGTGAAGAGTCCCCTGCCCTGTATGACCACTGCTAAGTGAAAGGACTGGATGTCTCCACCAGTCTTCTTTTACTTGCCATGTCCTGTCAGATCAGTTATCTATGACCATTAGAACACAGAGAAAAGTGAGTGAGGCTGAATTGTGAGTCACAAATCATTTTTGAAACTGCTCAACAGTAAGACATGCTCATCTACCACTATCTTTTCACATAATAATCTGTCCCTTCCTCCCTGTTCTCCTTTTTGTCCTGAAGGCGAGGAGTTCACCAAGATAGGAAACGAGGACGACCAGGGCTGGTGCAGAGGGCGCCTGAAAGATGGCGTGGTGGGCCTCTACCCCGCCAACTATGTAGAAGACATCCAGTAATGACAGAGCGAAGGACGAGGAGGAAAAAGAGAGAGAGGAGGATGAGATGAGGCAGGAGGGTGGGCGGGGCAGGCCTCGCATTCACCCCTCTGTGGGCAGGGGGGGTAGCAGAAGGAAGGGGTTTGCCCATCGAAAATGAGTATGATGATGAAGCTCTCTCTGTTTTATCTTCCTGGATCCCATGTGCACAAACACAAATCTTCCTACAACTACGGCCTGCTCTCATTGTCAACTTTTATGATGGGACACCCAGTACAGAGTCTAAAGCCAGCTACAAAAGCACATGTTACTTAAAGCCATTACTGTTACATAAAAAATATAAAAAGATATTGAAAAGATGTAACTATCCAATTGTAGCTTGAAGTTATTAAGACTTTGAAGGAATAAACAGATTTAAAAGATGTGAACAGACATGGGAGAGGATATACATGTGTCCTACATTTTAGATTTGATTTTATTTGAAACTACTTTTAGGTCTCCAATCAATCTCTCGGTCGACTCTTTAATTCATTTTTGCCATAGACAGTTGGTGATACATATTTTTAGTTCTATAGATCTGATTCTATTGTAACACCAGTTTGGAGTCCAGGATCCGATTTGGAAGCCTTGTGTCGAAATAGGGGGAATTTGCAATTGCATGTTATTTCTTGCGCTGTTTTGAGCGTCCTTCACCCCATCCTTTTGACAGTAATCAATGTTTTTTTTTTTTACATTATGAAAGCCATTTGTCTGAAATATCAGAACCAACAACCCGTTTTCTTATTTTAGACTTTTTCAAATATTTTGAGTGAAGGGCTTGGGATTCATGGCAGTGCCGGTTCAGAACAATGAGGTTTTACACAACAACATTGTATATGATGCCTATAGTTCACATTTGTCAAGTCTCATCCCTTTTTTGTATTTTAAATCTGATTAGAATTATACTTTTTTGCTCATTGAATAGTTGATGAATGAGAGAAACCGATATGATTAATTCTATCCAGTTCTTCCACCGTCTCCAACCAGCTGGGTCTCAGCATTTCATATTATTCTTTACTTAAATGCTCTGATACCAGGTTGCTCCAACCCACATTTTATCAATAAGTGATGCACTCACCCTCACTGCTAAGTTTTCCTGTAACCTTTACCCCTCAGCCTTAATTGATTGTATATTCTTGAATTGTTTGATTGTATCGGCTCACCTATTGATTGTACACGTTTGCTGGTCATTTTAGTATCAGGGACATTCACCAGGGCACATAGGGTTCTGGTCAAACGTAGTGCACTATAAAGGAAATAGGGTGCCATTTGTGACAACCGCTATTCACACAATTGACTTCACATTCTGTTGGTAGATTTTTACGTCATGTGAATGTTATTTTTTTCTTTCAACACTGAATGTTTGGGAATAAGGTGTCTCACTTGAAGTTAGGAGCTTTAGCCCCAGCTTGCACTGGATGTCAAATTCAAAGCTTTGGGAGAATTTTTTTTTTTTTGTGCCAGCGAAACAATGTTACACGTTCAGCAATAAAAACCACAGTTTTTACTGTTTTTCACAAACTAGAGGGTCCGATTTAATAAAAGTATGTTTGCATGTAAATAGCGAGGAACCTACGAACAACTTAAGCAGTTAAAGATTAGGGAGTTGTGATGGTTTTTATTTGGTAATTGAAGACTGTTAATTTATGAGATGCCTTGAGTGCTTTTGTTCTTCTCTGTCAGACGAAATGCTGTGATTAGGAAAAAAAATCAGTTTGTACAATTGTATGTTTTATTGCGAATTTGCTGTCTTGTTGCATTTGTAAATATAATTACAATTTTTCTCCAGAGGGGCCATAGCCTATGTATGATTAGTAATTGACAAATAACAGATTATATTTTTTCTCATTTTCTTTTCAAAGTTAATGAATGATTGACACACACACCCTTAACTCCACCACATGTGCATTACCAGTATTGGCAAACTATATATGGTATAGGACCTATCCCAATTCCCATCTCTAGTATATGTTTCTCATATTGGGAGTTGATGTTATGGCTCTTACAATCAGTGTTTGCTAAAGAATGCGCTCACAACAATGTGTTTAAGCATGATGCTCCTGGAAATATCACCTACATTTTATGCCTACAACTGCATTTCGAGGGGAAGATAGATTTGGTTTGATATTACTTGCACAACTCAATTTGTCAATGTTATCCCACAGCATACATTATAAATGAATTGAACGAAAGAAGTTTCACTGTTGTCATTTCTTTTCTTTTTTCAATTAAACATAATGTCAAGGATAATAGAAAGAAATGGAACTTCATTACCCAGACTTCCGTGTTACAATAGCAATGCCCACGTGTTTTTGCTGACCAATCAGAGCAGCGCCAAAAAATGTATCGTTCTGACGTGTGCCTTTACCCATGACAAGAGTTCGGAATCCTTTTTGACTCCAAGGGAAACAAATTTGCTAAACTTTACCTATCAGGTGGAAAGATGTCAGAGCCCACCAAGCAAGATATTTCTACCATTTTCAAACGACTACGTTCCCTTTCTACGAATAAGGTGAGATTTGATAAGCGGTGTCTTGATATGCTCTCGTTCTTTAACTAGGAAGTAGCTAGCTAGCTTCAGAGTGAGGGGAAAAATGACACGTCGCACTGTTTTGCTGGGAAAGGGAAGGTGTCGTAACAAACGCACATGGAAAAGCTTTGAACCACGTATGCCCATTGCACATCCTACTGCCAAATGAGGTTTTTGCAGTGTTTAAGAAATAATTTGTTAGCGTGCGCAGTTTAAATAGAACGATCCATAGGACATCCTGGACAGCCACGCCGAGCCAGCTGTCATGTGGCATGATGACAGTTGGATCAAAGATGGTACTTTAAGAACTCTGGTTGGACAGTCCATTACATTACCGTCAGTGTATTTATTCTAAATTATAGATAGCTGGTAAATGTTGACTCGTGGACACCACAAAGACCTCACACCGACGTAAACAATACCTTCTGCTCATAAACTGTCGATTCCAGCTGTTTCCGTCTGCTGTTTAGGCCTACATTAAACGCGACGATGTTGCAACTGCAAGCATCGTAAAGTTTTTTTGGAAACATTGTTTACACTATATTGCAACGTTTGTAACTAGCTAGCTTAAATCTAATTTTGGTAAATGTTGGCCTTCTCTTAATATGCGGACAAGTAGAGGCAATAAAAAAAAAAACGAATTGTTTAGACAAGAAAGGAATAGTAATATACAAATATATATACCTACATACATACAGTATGAGGTCAATATTTTGCACTTCAGACCTCCACGCTACTGGGTTGCTTCATTGTTAGTGTTTCGCTATCTATTTGGCATGCGCTCATATTAACTTGCTTATCAATGTCCCCATAGACTTATCACTGCATAAAGGGGACAGCGAACACCTTGTCTGTATTCAACTCACATGTTGCTTAACTTCTTTTCTATTACAGGCGTGCTTTGACTGTTCAGCTAAGAATCCTAGTTGGGCCAGTATCACCTATGGAGTGTTTCTCTGTATAGACTGCTCAGGAACACACAGGTCATTAGGAGTGCACCTGTCATTCATCAGGTAAGGAGCAATGAATGAAAAACAACATTTGTCGCCTACCCCATAGGCACTTGTCAGGACTGGATGGGTCTAATGTTTAACTGCTATATTACTTAGACCTATCCTGTTCTTTCAGATCTACACTAGTGGGTAGGCGCTAGCAGTTGTTTCTGGACAGGGCCATTGGCTTCATACAACATGCAGTTTAGACACATTATGGCCCGATGGAGTGTTCAGAATCAGAACCATGTACTGTTTGTTTCAGGTCTACTGAGCTGGACTCTAACTGGTCCTGGTACCAGGTGCGATGCATGCAGGTGGGCGGCAACGCCAGCGCGGTGAGTAAAGCTATCCACGGAGACCCTGACTGGTGGGCAGCCACATCCCAACCTGCTGTGTTGTTAAGCGCTCAGAGGGTTGTACTAGTAGTTATGTTTGTGACTGCATGAGTGAGCATTATTTCTATGAGAACTGTATGATGTATGCAATATTATGATGCAATATTCAGAACTATTATAACGCCTTTGTATTACAGACCAATGTATAATTCAAACCATTGTTTCCCCCCGTCTCTCAGAATGCCTTCTTTGCCCAGCAAGGCTGCACGTCCAACGCCGCCAACACCAAGTACAACAGCCGAGCCGCTGCGCTTTACCGCGAGAAGATCAAGATCTCGGCCACGCAGGCCACAAGGCGCTTCGGCACTGAGGTACCACACACATCCATCCAGACGTTCCACTGGGCAAAAATGGATTTAGTCAACATTGGTTACTTGTTATACTGTCTTTAACAACATAATCGTGTCGCATCAACATGGCTGAATGAATGATTGTGTACTTAGGACCTTATAGATGCCAATGAATCCTCTGTTTCGTTTCCCTGCAGTTGTGGCTGGACAGCCAGGCCCCCCTCTCTCCAACATCTCCCGTCAATAAGGAGGAGGATTTCTTCAGTATGCACACACAGGTGTGTATGTGCACTTCCCTAAGTGTGTGTGTGTGACTGTTAGACTGTTAATACTTATTTGTTTGAAATTGTACAAGATTATGGGTGTGTGCATGTTGTTTACATGGTCTTGTCCTTACCTTGCGTATTTTAGCAGGCATTCCCTGATGATCATAGCTCCGCCCAGCCTAATATAACAAGCTCAGCCCAGATGAATCTAAGCCCCACCCCAGTAGAGGAACCATCTACAAAAGAAACCGAGAGAGACAAAAATGGTGCACCTCTACGTCAATATTTACACTATAGAAACACACACACATATACACTTGCATCTGTGTGTCCATGTCGTCTATGCCCTCAACTCTTTCTGTCTTCAGGTAATACAGAGGGTCCCAGTGTTGACGTGCTAAGTGTGTCTCCTAAAGAAGCCTTAGGTAAGAGGACCAAGAGCTTATGCCCTAGAGACTAGATATACTCAACTAGAACCTTAAGCGTTAGGAGAACATTAAATATCTGAGCCTGGGTCAGTAGCTCTTAGCAGTTTCTATAAACTGTATTTCTAATGCCCACTGTTCCTTCTCCCTTACAGAGTCCTCCTCTCTTCTCAAGAAGAAACCAGCAGGGGCCAAGAAAACCGTATGTACTCTATGAAAGTGGACTAGGGAGGTAATGTTCCTCCCCGGTACCTATGTGTGTTGTGCTCTTGAATGTGATTAAGAGTGAATTTGGTGATGCTTAACTTGCATTGGGCTATGTTTGTGTGTGTGTGTGGGGGGGGGGGGTGCTTTAGTGTGAATAGACTGTATACATCTCTTATGGATGTTGTTTGTCAGTAGATTAGTAGGCACGTATTCACGTCGGTGTCCTGTGTTTTGTCTCAGTTGGGCGCTAAGAAAGGTGGTCTTGGGGGTAAGAAGGTGAGCAAACAGAGTTTCTGTGACCTGGAGAAGAAAGCACAGGCGGTCGACAAAATCAATGAGAGAGATACAGCACCCACCACCACCAAGAACCGCCCCCAACCAGCAGGGGAATCCATGTGAGTCTCTCTGTCTCCAATTTCAATTAAAATGGGCTTTATTGGCCTGAGACAGAGACATGTATAGTAAACATTACACACACAAGTCTCTCTCTCAAACTCTCTCTCTCGCTTTCTCCAGTGGTGCCTCCATGAGACTGGCCTATAAGGATCTGGAGGAGCAGCAGAGGAGTAACAGAGAGAAGATGAAGGGGATGGGAGAGAAGAAGAAGGAACAGGCTGAGAGACTGGGCATGGGCTTTGGCAGCAGGAGGTGGGGGGGATTGAATTGATGGTGGTGGTGATGATAAGAGGATTAGTTTATTTATAAACACACTTTTTACAGATGGCCTATGTAGCATAGTTTAAAGGGGTACTTTACATTGCAGGGGATAAGTTACTCACCCCTAACTTTTTGGGCACGCAACCCCATTTTGCGAACCCACCATGTAAAAAAAGTTATGTAGTCAACAGCCAATGTTAACTTTTTTAGTTTGCGCTATGACAGTCTTAGAAATCAGTCAGACAGTATTTTGGGCAGTATTTCAATCTGAAGACTATGGTTTGAAGTGACTGAAATGCATCAGAAAGGTATTGGGACGTTCAGGTGATCATCAGGCAATAATGTTGTATGGTCTTCTGTGTAGAAAGGAACATCATCATTGATGTTCTTTTTCCCCCAGTCTGATGTAGTGCCTGGTCTTGTCCACTCAGTTCTAATGGCTAGTAAAGGGAAACCTTACGTGTTCCTGGGAGTCTTATCTTTCAGTGACTCTGTTTTATTTTAGATTTTTTGATTTAACCTTTTATTTAACTAGGCAAGTTGGTTAAGAACAAATTCTTATTTACAATGACGGCGTACACCGGCCAAACCCGGACGACGCTGGGCCAATTGTGCGCCGCCCTATGGGACTCCCAATCACGGCCGGTTGTGATACAGCCTGGAATCGAACCAGGGGGTCTGTAGTGACGTCTCAAGCACTGAGATGCAGTGCCTTAGACCACTGCGCCATTCGGGAGCCCAATCCCGGTCATAATAATTTGTAGTTTAAACGGTTCAAAAGATAGAGACACATTGTAAGAAGAAAAGAAAACAAACCACTCTGTTTATTACAACCACATCTAGCGGCAACAGAGGTTACTGACAAAACCCTGGTTCAATGAACCAAGTTCGAATTTTCTCTCGCGACCCCATTTTCAAATCAGGTGACCCCCACATGTGGTCATGACCCCTAGTTTGGGAAACACTGATCTAAAATAATTACATTGTTATTGGGAGTGAAACATGTTGTAACCATTGGAGATATTGTGGTAACAAATACTATGATGATTATTTGACTCCATTGTGTCCCTCCCTCCCCCTCTGTATCTCCCTCTAGTGGAGTGTCTCACTCTGTGCTGTCAGACATGCACACCATCCAGCAGGAGAGCCCAGTGGGGTCCAAGCAGCCCACTAAGAGCCGGAGGTACACAGAGAAGGAGGAAGAGGAGACCGACGAAGGCTCCTTTACATCCAGGTGACCACACCACCTATAAACTCTGGCCACGTTCCAATACTTTAGCAATGGATCATTCCTTCTGTCATTCCTTCTTGGAAGTAATCACTAATATGGCTAGCCTGGTCTCAGATATTTGTGTTGTCTTGTAATGGGAGTTGGAAAGACATCACAAAAAGATCTGGGACCAGGCTATGATCTGGGACCAGGCTATGATCTGGCAGGATTTGACTCGTCCAAAAAACGAAATCAATCTAGACTGAGCTCTCTTTTCCATATGAACCCCTTCAGGATGTCGATGACCAGTTCAATGACCAAGTTTGATGACCCGACCGAATCCTCTGACAAGTTCTTCTCCAATTGGAGTGAGACTGGGGAGTCTGGCTGGAGGAATGAGAGCAAGGAGCCAGACTTCTACCTGAGCACCAAGAGTTCCTCACAGGACGACAGGTACTATATATAACCGTTTGATTTCCAGGGATGAAAATACAGAGATGCATGTGAAAAAGTAACATTTTATTTTGGCCGTATAAGTCCCCTGAGCCACTATTTTTGAAATTATATTTCAAGTTTCTCACTGCAGTTGTTCACTGAATGCACCCTCCCTCTCTCTCTCTCACTCATACACACACAGGACTGCAGCCCGGCGGAAAGCAGACCCAGTCCCTGTATCGGACTCAGGTGAAGCCCGCAAGAAGTTTGGAGATGTCAAGGCCATCTCCTCTGACATGTACTTTGGCAAGCAGGACGACTCTGAGGTAGGCACACTGTCACGGGACACACAACAACAAAGAAATACATTTAAAAAAGCGTAATTGTAATGCAAAATTATTTGAATAATTATCTGTTGTACGAATGTTCCTACCTTTTTTGACCTGTTTAACTGCCAGTATCAAATGTCTGCCAGTGTTGACTGTTATGGTTAAAGTTTAACGCTAGTCTGTGACATTCTTACAAGCCTCTCAGGCTGGTGTTTACAGTTCATTCGGTGTTAAGGTATTTTTCAGAGAAGGCTGCTTCTGTTCTGGCTGTGTCTCCCTGTTGCAACTTTGCTTTTTGATTGATATTATCTACAACTACTGTCCTTTTTATCCACCTGAAAATCCCTGTTACAGTAAAACCCCTATGTGTAACAGTATGTTCATTGTTTAGTATCAGGTATGTCATTTGTAGTATAAAGTATTAATGTGGTTGTTTCCATGCAGTACGAGGCGAAGACTCGCCTGGAGAGGTTCTCTGGGAGCAACTCCATCAGCTCAGCTGACCTGTTTGATGACCCAAAGAAACAGACTGGTAGGGAAGCCAACAAGTGTACACGTTGTAGCGGTATTGTTAGAGGGGTAAAGATAAAGATGTTTGTTGGGGCGCCAGGCAGGTATTAACCCTGCCCAAAGGAAAAGAGTAGGATAGATAGAGGAGCGCTACTAGACTGTAGCCTGTTGGCCAGATAGCCAGTGGACAGAAAGGAGAAGATGCATACGTTACAGCACAGGGGGAACCCAACCAATAATACCTCACACAAGAATAATGGCAGAGCAATTTAAAGGCCACTTCTTAGAAACAATTAAAAAAGAACCCAGTCATCAATTTTAGAGAATTTGCAATATTCTGTATTACGTCCCAGTGCAGTGGAGGAGTGAGCTGGAGGAGTGAGCTGGGGGGGGGGGGGGGGCTGGGGGGGGTGTTCATAGACAAAACAAAGGCTTTAAAATGTCCAAAAGTCTTCTTGGCCAAATGTCAATAGTCCCACACAAAATCAATACAGTTCAAACAACAAACTCTCAAGCAACCTCACTTTAACTAAAATATCAACCCTAAGACATCCGTCAGGGCCATAATAGTCCAGCGACACTGAACATCAAAAGGAGCGCAGTGGGAGAAAAATACAGTCTTCTGCAGTGGAAAGCACTGGAGCGATAGAGGGGAAATGAGTGAGAGAGGGGGGGTCTTAGCTGTTGACTTCAGGCTTGCAGTTGCACTGTCTGTCTTTCTGATGGTTTGTTTTTCAAAGCATAGCAACAATGTTGCTACTAATCCATGCGGTTAATGACATGTGCGTTCCCAAAAGATTACAACCTAGAGCGGTAACACCGCCGATCGACTTAAACACTTTACAAACTAAGCACGCTGAAAATAAACATGACATCTGCAGAGTTGCACACACGATCAAACTGCCGCGCCAACCGAGAGCTCCCCACAGAGAGCCGGAAGAGCTATCTTTATTTCCTTCTGACTGCTGATGCGCTCTTAAAGTGGCAGCGCACGGTGAAGGCTCCGTGCAGGATTTCGCCACAACTTAACCATTCATATAATAAGTGTTCAAGTGAACACCATGGCTCGTATTCACAAAGCATCTCAGAGTAGGAGTGCGGATCTAAGATCAGTTTTGCCTTTTAAGATCATAATGAATTAGACAGGAGACCTGATCCTAGATCAGCACTCCTAGTCTGAGAGGCTTTATGAATCCAGGCCCTGCATGTGTACACCATTTATCCATCAGAAGAATGATCATTATAAAGCAACTGCCACCACCACTGTTGTTACTAACCACCTCTCTCTCCGGGCCCCATGCAGCCAGCTCATATCGTCTGACCAACATCCTGCCCAGTGCTCCAGACATGTCCCAGCTGAAGCTGGGGGTCCGCTCTGCGGCCGGGAGGCTGTCGGTCATGGCCAGTGGAGTAGTCACATCCATTCAGGTTTGTGGTTCAGATGGCCCTGTTGGTTGGAGCTTGGTTGTAGCAGCAGATTGACTCCCACATGAGCCACATACTGAAGTGAATGCGTTACTGTGACTTTAAGGCAATTTCAACACAAAGACTTGCCCTTTTTATATTATCAATTTTCCAATTGGAAATCCAGTTTCTTGATGTAATTACTATGTAAGTGCAGAGTAACAACAATATCAGTGACTATTTGGTAAATGTTAAAGGCATGCTAGATACAACATACTGGTTACCAAAGTACATTGTATACAAGGGAAACTTTATTTAAAGGTTACCTGATTATGCAGCGTCAACACTCCTCAAACAACTGGTACAGTGTAAGCGGTAGGTTCTTACCTGTTGTGTATCTTCTTTGTTTCAGGACCACTACAGTACGTGAGTCCTGTGTTAGGACACACACAATCTCTTAGGTCACCTGGGTATTGGAGTCGATAAACATCCTGACGAGCGATGGACACATACCAAGTTCAGCCATGCAGGAGAGGGAGAAAGATGGGCGGAGAGAGAGAATTAGCAACATTGTGTAGGCCAGAACATAGGCTATAGCTATATATATGTGTCTGTGTGTGTGTGTGTGTGTGTGTGTGTGTGTGTGTGTATATAGCAGCTATTTGAATAAAAACGACATTATCTACATTGGAGTTATGTCGAAACAACGTCCTCTATGAGGTAGATGTATGAAGAAAATGCTTTTCATTTCATTACGAAGAACACTTATTTCTGCAGCTTATTTCATTTGTCTCCAGGCCTTTTGGTTTTGATATTAAAATATGTTTATATCAGTGGTATCCAAAATACATTTTTTGTTATTATACATTATGGTTGTAATTGAGGGTGACTTAGGTTTTGTGTTCCTTTTCTGCTGTGCAATTGTTATTGAATCATATTCCATCTTGGTCACCTTGGTTTTTATGTAGCTATTTGCAATGAAGGTATGTTCTGGTAGCGTGAGAGCTTGTCTTTTTCGACATGCAGTATGTAAATCATTTAGTTAATTAATCTGATGGGTATTGTTTTAATTACCTGCCAAATGCAGAGAGATGTTGCCATGTAGGATACATGTCTTCAATTTTAGGGTGCCATCAAACCAAAATGCCTGCAACGTGTTTTGCGTGTGCCGATTCAGGGTTGTCCACTGAATGTGTGTTTGGGGGCAGGGTATGGTGAAGTGGAGAAACATTGTTAGGTTTTACATTGGTTGACAGACCCCTAGTCAGGATGGGGTGCAACAAAATGTCCCCATCTCATCTGTTGGACATGGTAGTGTAAATCTGCCATTTCATTCACTTGTATCCACCTGTACACTGCTCTCTGAAAAAAGCTGTCTGCTGTGGTTTTGAAGCATTGGTTGCATTGGTTTGAAAGTGCCCTTAAGCTTAGAAGTGTACTTACATCTGTCACTCACTTAGGTCACTTGACTGAAGGACCAAATGCTCACAGGGATTTCTTTGTGTTGTCATTGTGTAATATATAATGTTGTGTGTGTGTAGACACACTATGGTAGGATACGGTCCTATTCAGTGTAGCGTGATCTGGTCTGCCTCAGCAGCCAAACATATTCTCCATATTACTCTTGGCTATCAGTTAAGATGAATGAAAGGAGTAGTATCTTAATGTACTGACCCAATAATCTCAAAGGCTGCGTTTAGACATGCAGCGCAATTCTGATCTTTCTTTTTTTCCTTCACTAATCGGTCTTTAGGCCAATCAAATCAGCTCTGAAAAAGATCTAATGTGAAAAGATCTGTGTAAAAAAAGATCTGAATTGGGCTGCCTGTCTAAACGCAGCCAAATAACCTGTTCTATTTTCTGTGACTACATTCCTCTATGAGAGGAACACAGGACACCCATCCAATAATGTCACCCTTCTGTGGCTATGAAGGAAAGGAGACAAGGAAAGGAAATGGGACGTGGCCCTCTGTGATCAAGGACCCATTGGCTGCCCTTGCAAGGGCCTGACTCATGTCAACAACAGTTGCACTATGTTTTTAGTGAAGGGTAACCTCTGACCCTTTGCTGAGCAGATTCATTGTAAATTACCTCTGAACTTTTTTACACACTGGGTATATGTGGGTTATATTCTGGGGGTTTATGTATGGTGTGGTTTTGTTCTTTTGAGTTGATTGGCTAGAAGTCTAACTGGACGTTGCTGGAGGTATTTGTGGCTACCTAGTACCACCTACCTAACTCCTTGACCATTTTATGCACCATATTTTTCTCATTGATCCTTACAAATTCCAACTCTGAGTTGAGATTTAACACTGAAGTCAAATATATTTAATTAAGATGTAACGTTACCCATTTGAATCTGGATTTTGTATAGCGTGTAATTCAGTGACCAACCAGGGCTTTTGTTCAATCTCTTACTATGTAATCCAAAGAATTAGGATACATGTGCATATGCCTTAAAAATGTAAATTATGGGAAGATCTAGTTACTTTTTGTGTATTTTTATTAGAACCTGCAAGTAAAAAAAAATAAAAATGTTGCTTGAAAGTACATTTATAGTATAGCACCTGAAGCTTTGCATCTGATTTCGAATCTCTTTGTTTACCAACAAATACATCTATGGACATGAGCTCTTTAGAAATCCATTCAATTTGTGTAGTCAAGGTGTGTATCATTTTTAGCTGCTGTGTATAATAAACTTTGCTTTAGAATAAAAAAATATACTGGACTTGCATGTCCCTAGTGGCGGATTTAGCATTAGGAAACTCAGGCAGTTGCCTGGGGCCTCACATCATCAGGGGCCTTGTGAACTTGTCATAATTTTGTTTAATAATACATCATTCCTGTTGTCTTGTCTTCCTCCTCCGTTCGTGAGTAACCTCTGTCTGTTTCCCTCTACAACGCTCACAAGCCGCGCAGGACACGTTAGAAGGGACGGTGACAAAACCGCAATTGAAAACAATGCAGATATTTTTGTTGTACACACAATTATTACCTGATTATCTTCCCTGATGTTTTCCTGAACTTTCCAATACCGCTCTGATGCATTTCACTCACTTATAATGCAAATACAAATTGTTACACATTTCCCATATTCCAGTAATTTGACATTTTCTTATTAGCCTTATGAACATATCAATTTGGTTGCATTTGTATCTGTTCTACAATAGGGCCGGCCCTACCAATAAGCAGCATGAGCGGCCGCTTAGGGTCTCGCATCAGCTAGGGAGCCCTCCACCAAAAAAAATATAATTTAGGAACACAGTCGGGTCTCAACTTACTGTTAGGAGTTAGAATAGTAGAATACACAAGGTGCAATTTCAAAGTTTGGCAGTGCATCAGCAAGTTCTTTTCTTGTTATGCCAGTCGTCTGTTTTTTTTTTTTTTCACCTTTATTTAACCAGGTAAGCCAGTTGAGAACAAGTTCTCATTTACAACTGCGACCTGGCCAAGATAAAGCAAAGCAGTGCGATAAAAACAACAACACAGAGTTACATATAAGGTAAAACAAAACATAAAGTCAAACACTACTTGGTCTTTTGACCAAGATCTGATGTGAAAAGATCTGATGTGATTGGTCAAAAGACCAATTAGTGGGAAAAAATATCAGAATTGGGCTGCCTGCCTAAACACAGCCTGAGAGTCACTCGATACCAGCATTTTATTTATTTATTGCTAGGTAAGTTATTCTGGCCAGCTATCTAAAGCTAATAACCAAGTCATGGCCGAATTTCCGACCGAGCACACGGGGGGGGGGTTGAAGGATTACTTTATACTATTCCAGGTATTCCTTAAAGAGGTAGGGTTTCAAGTGTAGGAAGGTGGTCAGTGACTCCGCTGTCCTCGTGTCGTGGGGGAGCTTGTTCCACCATTGGGGTGCCAGAGCAGCAAATAGCTTTGACTGGGCTGAGCGGGAACTGTGCTTCCGTAGAGGTAGGGGAGCTAGCAGGCCAGAAGTGGATGAACGTAGTGCCCTCGTTTGGGTGTATGGTCTGATCAGAGCCTGAAGGTAAGGAGGTGCCGTTCCCCTCATAGCTCCGTAGGCAAGCACCATGGTCTTGTAGTAGACGCGAGCCTCAACTGGAAGCCAGTGGAGTGTGCGGAGGAGTGGGGTGACATGAGAGAACTTGGGAAGGTCAAACACCAGACGGGCTGCGGCATTCTGGATAAGTTGTAAGGGTTTAATGGCACAGGCAGGGAGCCCAGCCAACAGCGAGTTGCAGTAATCCAGACGGGAGATGACAAGTGCCTGGATTAGGACCTGTGCCGCTTTCTGTGTAAGGTAGGGTCGTACTCTGCGAATGTTGTAGAGTATGAACCTGCAGGATCGGGTCACCGGGTCATGCCAAGGTTCTTTGCACTCTGGGAGGAGGACACAATGGAGTTGTCAACCGTGATGGCGAGATCATGGAGCGGGCAGTCCTTCCCCGGGAGGAAGAGCAGCTCCGTCTTTCCGAGGTTCAGCTTGAGGTGGTGATCCGACATCCACACTGATATGTCTGCCAGACATGCAGAGATGCGATTCGCCACCTGGTTATCAGAAGGGGGAAAGGAGAAAATTAATTGTGTGTCGTCTGCGTAGCAATGATAGGAGAGACCATGTGAGGATATGACAGAGCCAAGTGACTTGGTGTATAGAGAGAATAGGAGAGGGCCTAGAACTGAGCCCTGGGGGACACCAGTGGTGAGAGCATGTGGTGCGGAGACAGATTCTCGCCACGCCAACTGGTAGGAGTGACCTGTCAGGTAGGACGCAATCCAAGAGTGAGCAGCGCCGGAGATGCCCAACTCGGAGAGGGTGGAGAGGAGGATCTGATGGTTCACAGTATCAAAGGCAGCGGATAGGTCTAGAAGGATAAGAGCAGAGGAGAGAGGGTTAGCTTTAGCAGTGCGGAGAGCCTCCGTGACACAGAGAAGAGCAGTCTCAGTTGAATGACCAGTCTTGAAACCTGACTGGTTTGGATCAAGAAGGTCATTCTGAGAGAGATAGCAGGAGAGTTGGCTAGAGACGGCACGCTCAAGAGTTTTGGAGAGAAAAGAAAGAAGGGATACTGATCTGTAGTTGTTGACATTGGAGAGATCGAGTGTAGGTTTTTTGAGGAGGGGTGCAACTCTCGCTCTCTTGAAGACGGAAGGGACATGGCCAGCGGTCAAGGATGAGTTGATGAGCGAGGTGAGGTAAGGGAGAAGGTCTCCGGAAATGGTCTGGAGAAGAGAGGAGGGGATAGAATCACCTTTAGCAGCGATAACAGCTGTGAGTCTTTCTGGGTAAGTCTCTAAGAGCTTTCCTCACCTTGATTGTGCAACATTTGCCCATTATTCTTTTTAAAATTCTTCAAGCTCTGTCAAATTGGTTGTTGATCATTGCTACGCAGCCATTATCAGGTCTTGCCATAGATTTTCAAGCAGATTTAAGTCAAACTGTAACTTGGCCACTCAGGAACATTAACTGTCTTCTTAGTAAGCAACTCATCTCCCAGTATCTGGTGGAAAGCAGACTGAACCAGGTTCTCCTCTAGGATTTTGCCTGTGCTTAGCTCCATTCAGTTAATTTTTTATTTAAAAAAACTCCCCAGTCCTTAACGATTACAAGCATACCCATAACATGATGCAGCCACCACTATGCTTGAAAGAGTGGTACTCTGGAATGTGTTGTATTGGATTTGCCCCAAACATAACACTTTGTATTCAGGACTAATAGCTACTTGCTTTGCCACGTTTTTAGCAGTATTACTTTAGTGTCTTGTTGGAATATTCTGTACAGGCTTCCTTATTTTCACTATGTCAATTAGGTTAGTATTGTGGAATAACTACAATGTTGTTGATCCATCCTCAGTGTTCTCCTATCACAGCCATTAAACTCTGTAACTGTTTTAAATTCACCATTGGCCTAATGGTGAAATCCCTAAGCGGTTTCCTTCCTCTCCATCAACTGAGTTAGGAAGGACGCCTGCATCTTTGTAGTGACTGGGTGTATTGATACACCATCCCTGGTCTTTGGGTGAATCTGTGTTTGAAGTTCACTGCTCGACTGAGGGACCTTACAGATAATTGTATGTGTGGGGTACAGAGATGAGGTAGTCATGCAAAAATCATGTTAAACACTATTATTGCACACAGCGAGTCCATGCAACTTATTATGTGACTTGTTAAGCAAATGTTTACTCCTGAACGTATTTAGGTTTGCCATAACAAAGGGATTGAACGCTTATTGACTCAAGACATTTCAGCTTTTCATTTTTAATTAATTTAAAACATTTCGAAAAACCTAATTCCACTTAGACATGATGGGGTATTGTGTGTAGGCCAGTGACAAAACAATCTTAGTTTAATCCATTTTAAATTCAGGCTGTAACACAACAAAATGTGGAAAAAGTAAAGGGGTGTGAATACTTTCTGAAGGCACTGTATGTAAATTGATTAAATGTAATTTACTCAATGCCAAATAAACTAACCATTAGGCTACCCCCCTTTTTGTGTGTATTTGTTTGTGCCTTTGCATGAATGAAGTTGTCCGCTCATAACTGTGCTCTACTCAATTTGGGATTTTTCTGTGTCATCCCAGTTATCCTCATTAATACTAATTAGATGTTGAAAACTTGAGATAACGCACCGTTTTTATAATGTTTATAATGTCCTCAAACGGTCTATTGCAGAACGCTGAAATCAGAGGGCCTAGGCCTACTAACGGGCAGCACGTTGTAATATTTTCAGGCGTCAGCCGCCTACGTGGCTGGCATTTTGTTCTTTTTCCCAAATTCCAAGGAGCGTTCAAGTGATCAATTCCTTTACGGGATATGTAGACTTGCTTACATGCATTGGCAAGTAGCGTACTTTTATTTAAGGTTTATTTGATTCTCTGGAATACCTAAATATTCTAAATTATATTCATATTTGAACTAATGCATTTAACTTGAATTTGGATGGAGTTTCTTGTGCTAATATGCTGCGAAACTTCTAGAGCTGTGGGCCATTGTCGCTTGCAGTCGCAGCCGCTACTTTGAATCAATTCCTTTGCAAGTAGGCCTAGCAAGGCAAAAGGAAGCTGCAAGTCGAAACGTTGTTGCAGGCTACAAAAATGTCAAGTAATGAAATGAAGCAAAGGAAGAAGACCACGGCTCAGAAACAAAATGACGAACCGGTTGAAACATCAAAGTACACTTCCGAAAATGAAGCAAAGACAGCAAAAGCTATGGAAGGAAATAGATTGGCTGAAAGTAAAAGCTCCTCGCCGTCCTCCCTGGATCTGAAAACGATAACTTGTCTGCTTTCACTGATAGTTTGCATATTGCTTACTTGGTAAGTAAAAGTAAGCCTATTCATTTGCATAGGGATGTAGCTCAGTTGGTAGAGCATGGCGTTTGCAACGCCAGGGTTGTGGGTTCGATTCCCATGCCCCCCATGGGAGTCGAACCCACAACCCTGGCCAGTATGAAAAAAATAAAATAATAATAATGTATGCACTCACTAACTGTAAGTCGCTCTGGATAAGAGCGTCTGCTAAATGACTAAAATGTAAAATGTATAGGCCAAACATTTGAAAATCTTCAGCGCTTATAAAGGTCCGTGTGCTTATGGATAATTCCTATTTCCTTTCATCTCGGTAAGACCAAACATGAGGAAATTAATCATTTTATGTTTGAGTTGTCCTATTCATTACGTTATTTCCCCCCTTACATTACAGGGTGGTATTGCAGCAGAATGCAAGGTTCTCCGACGTGGAAGAAAAGTACCAACTACTGTCTGGGAAGACTGCAAGTCTCCTTGAAATGGAGGAGGAAGTCATCAAGGTGTCCAAGAAGGTACGTTTAGTTTCTATTGGAACTGTCTATCCATCTCTCTCCCGTGAAGAACAGGACACAAAAACATTATGCAGAGACCATCTATGCTTTGTTATGTGTGTTTAAGTTATTGTGTGTATTGGTACTGTCATTGTCTTGCTTGTCACATAATGTAGGCCCCTCCCCCTTATTATTTAGCCCCTGCAGACATGTCTGCATTATTTATGTTCTTTATTGCTGCAGTTATTCTTGCATCTTGGATTGTATAGCCTATCCAGTTGAATTTAATTCTGTGATCAAATCAAATTTCTTCCTTAGAATTGTTATACACATCTTTTGACTGAACGTGTGCCTGTAATTGCATGCATTTGTACTTGTATGCGTATGTGTGAGTGTGAGAGAGAATACTGAGGATCCCAGAGCCCCCCCCCAGAAACAGCCCTCCCTGTTTTGTGTTGCGGCTGCAGCTCGCCGCCTCAGAGGACGACCTGCAGGGGGCTCTCTCCACCGTCTCCCTGGCGACGCGCCTCGAACGTGACCTCTCCTCGCTCCATACTGTCGTCATGGCGATGCAGGACGACGAGAACTCCGCCTCTCGCGATCTCCAGACAGTCAATGCCCGCTTCCTGAACGTGACGGAGACGTGGCAGACGGGCCTGGCCTCGGTGACCTCCGACCTGGCCTCTCTGAAGGCGGAGTCACGTGAGGCGCATGCCGGCGCAACGGACCGGGTGAACAAGGCCGAGCAGAGGGCCCGGGCGCTGGACGAGAGGCTGGAGGAGCTGGAGGACAGCACCCGGCGGAACACACGTGCCCTGGGCCGCACCGAGGACGAGGATGCCAAGCGGGCCCAGGACCAGCTGGACTGGAACACCAAGGAGCTCCACAAACTGGAGGACCAAGTCCGGAGCCTGCTCCGAGTAGATACAGAGTTAGTCGCCCAGCTAGAGGAGCACATCCCCCAGGCCCAGCAGTGCGAGGTTCACCTCCCGGCTGTCGAGGAGGCGGTGCGATCCATTCTGAGGCTGGGGGGGGACCTGGGGGTGGCGGAGCGAAGGCTGGAGGAGCTCACCCTGCAGGTGTTTGGGACGGAGGACAGCATGCTTAAAGCCCTGACGGAGATCCTGGACATCAAGCAGGCTCTGGACGCCCTCCAGGCCCACAACAGCATCCTCAAGATGAGGAACGAGCTGGCCGTTGTCAAGGAGACGCTGGGACAGCTCAGCAGGGGGAAGGAGCAACAGGACAACCAGGATAATTCTGGGATGCCGGATGGGGAAGGGGAGAGGGAGGGTTGAAATGTCAAGGACCCAGAGCAGAATGAGCCACCCCAGCCGGTGCATAATGATGACCTCAGTGTGTGATGTCATCTTGTTTAAACCACGGGAAGGAGTGGTCCTGTCATTCCATTTGTTTAAAAAACTGCTGTTAAATCCTCACATTGCTACGTTGTGTGATTTGTGCATTTTAACTTGCTATTGCTAAAGTTTAGCAATGCGTTTCATCAATAGGTTTGAAGTTCTTGTCTCACAAACATACTACTATCTCATATGGGCACCGATCAATGTTATCTGCACTGGCTGCTGAAAATCAGCAACTGAATGTAGCATCTGCACCCAAACACTGCTCCTGTAATCTGTAAAGGATATTCCTTGCTTTATTATTGTTGCCTTGTCAGTGTCTGAAAGGAGAACAATTGTGAAAGGTACTGAAATATCATCTGGTACTCAAATGTTGAGTTTGTATAATTTTTTTATGCACATTTTATATTCAAATGAGTGTGACAGTTATGGCAGTATTGCTTTTCTAATAAAAGTGCCTTATCAGCGTTTCTCTGTATCTTTTTAAATGTTAAATGTTTTTGTTCAATGAAGTGTAAAAAAAAAAAAATGCTTCTCTCCTATCTTGCATCTCTAGTAAATGAAAAGCAGTCTCTAAGCTATTTGTGTTGTTGGCCATTTTTTTTTATTTGCACCAAACATCAGCTTTCTGTGTGGGGTAACTTATGGACAGTCACCCTGCATGTTTTTCAATTAATCCTATCTACCATAATCCTATCTACCAGTCTATGACTGCATGATCAAGCTGCTCACAGTCTTTTCCTATGTAGAGCTCTTTTCTAAAATGGCCGCCCTGTTCTGTCTTTCCACCTGTGACCTGGCGCAGTGCGAGGTCATCCAGATCCTGTTGGAGCATCTAGGGAGGCAGCCTGGTGGTCTCCTGCTCCACTTGGAGGCCCTGGAGCAGGATGTAAGCCAGCTGAAGGACTGGGCGTCCGGCCTAACGGAGAAATGCAGCCTGCTCCAGGACAGCGTGGCGGCGCTGACCAAGGCTGTGGGACAAATCGAGGGACGCACCTCTGCCATCACTAAGGATGTCAACACTAAGGTTTGACAGCGGCCTATGCTTTACTGTGCTTTCTTTTTTTTAATGATTTAAGCCATCTAGATGCTCTAACTACTTTGGTAACCAGGATGTAATAACTCAGGCAATTACACAGGAACTGCAGATAAGATTCCTGAAACAATCACTGTATTGTAATAAACTGCCAATAGTATGTGTTAAAGTAGTTACATAGTACAGTACTATGTAGTTACATGTAATAATACCAATAAATTCATATTCCAAGTGCGTAAAGGTTGAAGTCTCTCAAAACCAGAGGCAAGAGTCAGGATAAGCTGAAGTAACTGGGGAAACCTGACATTAAACCGAATGTAACAACTGATTGAACAGAACTGTGGCAATTGAATAGAAAGG
Organism: Coregonus lavaretus; assembly: GCF_964263955.1. NCBI lineage: Eukaryota > Metazoa > Chordata > Actinopteri > Salmoniformes > Salmonidae > Coregonus > Coregonus lavaretus. The sequence continues at coordinate 50,647,400 of NC_140000.1, forward strand.
CAGTTCATGTAAAGCTTTGCCCATGAACACCTTCTCCTTCTCCACTTCCTCCATCTCCTAGGTAGCGTCGGTGCGGACGGACGTACGTCGGATGGATGGGCTCCAGTCGGAGGTGGAGTCTCTCCTGGAGAAGGTACGGGTGCTGGAGGAGAGGGCCACCCAGGCAGAACGCAGCATGGTCAAACGCATCGGTGACCTGCTTGCCGGCAGCATTGACCGCATCCAGGGCCTCAAGGCCGCCACGGAGCGCAACGCCCAAGCCCTGGAGCAGCTCAAACGCCGCCTCCCTGAGCTGTTCGCCAACGACCGGCAGATCTCGGAGCGCCTGAGGGAGCTGGAGAGCAACCGCGCCCGATTGGTCCGCACGGTGACCTTTGCCGGCGACCTCAAGCCCAAGGTGGCAGCCATCAAGCGGGACTTCGGGGCGCTGGCTCCGCAGGTGGATGAGCTGACCCTGAGGATTGGCCGTCTGGCCGAGGATCTGACCAAAAGGGAGGAGGACATCGCAGCGCTACGGCAGACGTTCGCTAACCTCAGTGCTGTGGAGGAGGACCTAGGAGTTGTGACACAGCAGTTGAGTCAGATAGTTGAGTCTGAGATGCCCGTAGTGGGAGGAGAGATGCTTCTGCAGAAGGTCAACGTGAGTGAAGCCCTCCCTCAGACACTGGAAGGAGAGCTGTGAAGGAGTGCTTTTTTATAAGCTATAGATCTACAGAGTAAATGGCAAACTTTCAGCTTGTCACCAATCATTCCCTTACAATAACTTGCACATTTTTGTAAATTTCAAACAGAGTTTGCTGATCTCTCTGTACACATGGTCGACCCCACCTAGCCCTTACAACAGGTACTTCTGGATTCCCCCTCAGAGATCTTGATTAATTTTACATTTACATTTACGTAATTTAGCAGACGCTCTTATCCAGAGCGACTTACAAATAGGATTAATGTAAGCAATATGGTGGAAACCCCAGAATATCAGGTTACTTCCCCTATACATTCCAGTATACTTTCCATTTACTGTATACCTATACAGATCTTCAGGGGGTTGAGCGGTAAGTGCTAGGGGTTAGGTTGAGACTAACTGGGCCTTTTGTCTAGAATGCAGACTAACTTATGTTGCTTTACAAATTGTTTCTTTGAATGAACCTGTCCTATGAGTAGGTTGATGTTCATTGGGATTATTCTTGTCCAGGAGGCAGAGCAATTTCCACTAGCTGGGCCAGTGGCAAAGTCAAAATTGGCTATATATCGTCAAAATTCATGAAAACAAAAATGTGCTTTTTGGTCTTAATTTAAGGTTAGGGTTAGGGATAAGGTTAGCAGTGTGGTTTAGGTTAGGGTTAGGTTTAAAATCTGATTTTATGACTTTATGGCTGCGCCAGCTAGTGACTACCCTGCAGAGCTGCCTCCAGTACATGAGTCATCCCAATAAATGCCAACCTGTGGCATCCTAGGAGGCTGGAATGTTGGTGTTTTATTTTCTCAGAAAAATGGCATCAATCATGGTGAATGAGAGGTCTTGCTGGTCCACAGTTTTGGAATGTGAGCAGTCTCTTGAACAGTTTCCCCCTTATCAGTCTGGCCAGTGGTGGGGTTGTAACAACACTGCTTGACCCCTGTGTGACCTGCACACGGGTATGCATTCTCAGGGTAAGGGGCCTGTTCAGGAAGAATGTTATGCTACAATATGATTCTGTTCTGTACAATAGGGAATGATGATGTCAGCTCTATACATTACTTTTCTGTTCTAAATAGTTCGCCCTACTGAATACATGTCCTGGGTTGACCTGGGGTTCCACATGGCTAACTAGTCCTACTAGTTTTTGCATCTTCTCTGCCATCAATCAATTCGAAATGAGTCTGTGGTTAAAAGGTATAGGGACCTAAAATAGAATAAAGAACACTGCAGCCCTCAAGGCAATGGAGCTTTGCCTGTGCACACCCTGGTGTAAATGATCTGTCACCAGGAGTTTATTCAATGGGGCTGACTGTGCAGAGCAATGCAGACAGAAATGTGTGGCGTAGAGCTGTGATTCACGTCAGAGAGTTGTTTCTGTTCTGTGTATAACATTTTCATCTGCAACATTGCTGACGTTGCACTCCTCTGAAAAAACCCTTGGGCTTATTCGGTGGGTTACCGTATGTTCAGATAGAAATATGTTGTGTAGAACAGACATTACTATTATGTAGGATAGGGAAGCATGCAAATCTATTGATTGCATTTCTAGGGCCACTCCACTGAGTAAGCCTCCAGGTGTTTTACAGGAAATGTACATCTGAAGGAGGAAGTTTGTATCGGAGCTGAACAATGAGCTGACGACCTCACAGCCAATCAGCAAAGGCCAATCTCCAACCCAAGAGCCAATCACAACTTGTTTAACATGCACATTGGCATGTCATCGCTAAAGATAGAGTTGAACCTACACATACCTGGAATTGCTCAATGACAACCAGGCATTAGGACGCAGATTGCAGCTGGTCTTTGGGTAAAGAGTGTTAACACCGTTTTAACTAAAGCTAATTACATGTACAGATCACACCACGTATTTACAGTAGCAATTCCTTCAAACTACCACAACCCCATTGTAGTGGTATTAGGACACTGCAGAGATCATGCGTTTTCTGTTTGTTTTAAAGGCTTGGATATATTGTTCTCCTTGTGAGGGATGTTTGTGTGTACTCTGTATTCCCTGTACATGTTTATGCATTTTCTTGAACATGTTGAGGCAATGGCATCTGTTGAATGGAAGGTTGTGTGTGTGAGGACTCAAACCAGGATATGAGTGGCTTATCAGGAAATGATTGAATTAGCAAGCAATCTCCTTCCCTCTTCAGATGAAAAGTAATTACTTTCAATAAATGATCTCACTTGACTGTCCCAGCAGTGTTTCCTAATGAAATATTACAATAAGCTTTTGATGAAGCATCACACACTGTATTAAGTCCACTTATATACTCTGAGTCTGAAGAACCAGGTTGTATGTCAAATGGCATCCTATTCTCTATATACGGTGAGCTCCAAAAGTATCGGGACAGTGACACATTTGTTGTTGTTTTGGCTCTGTACTCCAGCACTTTGGATTTGAAATGATACAATTACTGAGGCTAACTTGCAGACTGTCGGCTTTAATATGAGGGTATATTCATCCATATCGGGTGAACCGTTTAGAAATTACAGCACTTTTTGTACATAGTCCCCCCCCCCATTTTAAGGGACCAAAAGTATTGGGACTAATTCACTTATGTGTATTAAAGTAGTCAAAAGTTAAGTCCCATATTCCTAGCACGCAATGATTTCATCAAGCTTGTGACTCTACAAATTTGTTGGATGCATTTGTTGTTTGATTTGTTTGTGTTTCAGATTATTTTGTGCCCAATTGAAGTTAATGGTAAATAATGTATTGTGTCATTTTGGAGTCACTTTTATTGTAAATAAGAGTAGAACATGTTTCTAAACGCTTCTACATTAATGTGGATGCCACCAGGATTACGGATAGTTCTGAATGAATCGTGAATAATGATGATTGAGAAAGTTACAGTGGCATAAATATCATACTCCCCAAAAATGCTAACCTCTCACCATTACAATAATGGGACTATGTACAAAAATTGCTGTAGTTTCTAAACGGTTCACCCAATATGGATGAAAATACCCTCAAATTAAAGCTGACCTCATACTCATTGGATTATTTCAAATCCAAAGTGCTGGAGTACATAGCCAAGACAACAAAAAAATGGTCACTGTCCCAATACATTTGGAGCTCACTGTAGAACACTACTTTTGACTAGTGCCCTATGGGCCCTGGTCAAAAGTACTGCATTATATAGGGGATAGGGTGCCATTTGGATCACAGCCCTTGAGTGAGCCTTTAAATGAACTGGGAGTTCTTTAACCTTGTAGACTGTATCCTATGAAGGATTTTCTATGATCTTTATCCAATGACCTTCTACTAGAAACAGATCGACCCACTCTCACCTTTTACCTCAATACTCACCTCCAGTGAGATTGATGAAGTGTGGTGTTGTGCAAAATGGCTACCTTGCATCTGTCACGGAGATGGTTGGAGTGAGTTAGCCCCATACAATGTACGATGAAGGTTATAATAAATCAATTCAATAACTTGTCTACACAGAAATGTGGTGGCCCAATTTTTATTTTTGTAACAAAACACAATCAGTAAACCATAACACGCTCCTGAACAAGAGTTTATATTGCAAGTTGGGTTTGTGAAACCACCCAGTAACAGAAACTGACAAAGTGAAAAACTCAAATGAGAGAAGAAAAAAAAGAAACAAACAAAAAACTACAGTGCAGTGTTGTATTAAAATTCACAGCAGTCCACGTCCTCCTGAAAACTACCTCTTCTTCTTCCTACACCTCCCTTGCACCTTCTTGCCCTTCGGCTGGGGCTTTGGCCAAGGCCTCCAATGAGCTAATGGTCTTCTGTAGTGACCCCTGTAGGGCTTCGATGGCCTTCTCATGGCTCTCCAGCTTGGCTGCTTTCCCCACCAGGCCATCCACGGTGTTCTTCAGCTTCTCCAGCTCTGGTGGGGGGTGGCTGGTTGACTTGGAGGCTTCCCCCAGGGCTTCTAGCTTCTGCTCTAGCCCCTCAATCTGCTGCCCCAGGCTAGAGTCCCTTGAGGCCAGCTTGGTCTGAGTGCCACTCAGTTCGATCACGTTGGACTGGAGCTCTCCTAGGCTGCCCTTCAGCTCCTCTAGCTCTCCCTGTAGGGTGGCCCGGGCCTTCTCGGCTGCCGTGCCCTGGGCGGCTAGCGTGCTCTCGTGGGAATCGTACTTGGCGAGAAGGGCCTCGACCTTGGAAGTCAGGCCTGTTAGCGACGCCGCCAAGGAGTCTCCACCGTCCTCCGCCACTTTTAGTCGGACCTCCAGACCGTCGGACCTCTGCTCAGCCCTGGCCGACTCCCCCCGCAGTTCCTTCTCCAGACTGTGTAGAGCTTCGGTGGCCAGCTCCAGCCCGCTCTGCAGGTTCTGGCCCTGATCTGTCAACCCCTGGATGCCCGCCTCTGCCCCTGACACCTGCTGCCGCAGGCTCCCCGCCGTTTCCTGCACCAGCAATCTCACCGCCTCCACTTCCTGCGACATCGAGGCTATTTCTTGGTTACGGGTCTGGAGCTCCGCCCCCACCGTAGTGATCTGCTCCCTCAGTGAATAGGCAGACTCATCGGCAGCCTGCTTAGTGGCGCTGAGCCCGGCGACGGTGTCGACAATGGCGGACAGTTCCTGCCTGATCAGCGCCGGGTCCTCCATGTCGTCCAGACGGGCTTTGAGGTCAGCCAGCTGACTTTGAGTCTCGCCCTGGGCCTCGGTGAACTCGGTCACGCTGGCCGCGATGGAGGCACTCAACTCAGCCAGGCGCTCCTCCACCGTCTTCTCCAGGGAAGAGAAGTCCCGCTCTCTGGCCTCCTTCACCTCCTTGATGCCTTCTGAGAGGTCGACCAGCAGTTCGTTCTGGAGCCTCTGAAGAGCCTCCTCCACGCGCCGTGTCTCCGCCTCGCCCTTCCTCACCGCCCGGCTCCCCGCCTCCTGCTCTGCCCGCATGGTGCCCAGCGCCGACTCCAACCCGTCCACAGAGCCCCTTACGCTGTCCACCTACACAACCACAGACAGGGAATCATACACTGAATTTCCAAAACAGGGGGGGGGGGGGGGGGGTGCAACTCAATATTAGGAAGGTGTTTTTAATGCTTGGTACACTCAGTGTTGGTCAACCATTGGTCATCAATACAGATTAGGGCCACAATGATTATTTGATTAGTCTTTAATGATTAATCTGTCAAATCCTTACAATCTGTCACATCCCTACTATCAATACTGTATGTATGCATAAATAATATAATAACCACATTATATTATTATATAACACTATTACTACTATTAAATTGTATAAAACAGGTTTAAAGCTGTACATCTGTATAGTCACACCTGTGATGAAGATGTACTTGTCTGAAAACACAGGTACAGTACATACCAAGAAAGTTGGCTAAGGATGGAAGAGCCTATCCCTGACCAGTCATTTGCCTGACAAAAGAGTTGTTTGGCTAGGTAGTTATTAAAATAGACTTTATAGCTTGCAGTCAAAGACACAATTAATCAAATAGCTTTATACAACAATAGTTGACACAGCCTCACATAGGAAGTTTACCTATAGGAGACTCTGCAATGCATGTTTCAGGATTTACTTGTAGAATGTGTGTTCTTAGCTAATGTTTTTCCCTGGGGGGGGGGGGGGGGGGGTTTCTTTACCACGTTTACCTAGTTACAGTAACTTATGAGTAGGTTACGTTGCTTTGTTACATAACTCAGCTGTTGTTCAGCCTGTGGAGTAGACCTACATATGCAGCTAAAAAAAAAATATATATATATATTTGTAAGCATCCAGTTCAAACTGGAGTTAAGTGAAGTTACATGACCGCTTGAAAAGAAGTGAATGAATAACTGATTGACTGAATTAATTAATACAGGAACATAGCTAGCTGGATAAAAATTAAAGGGAATTTATGGGGTGCAATTTGCATACATTATACCAATGCATTCCTCAATTCTATAGAAATATAACTTCCCTTTTGATTATAAAGGATGTAGTATATCCATGAACCTGGATTTTTTTTTTGCAATGCCAGTACTCTCTCTCTAGGAAAGAATAGCAGTGATTACATCTGTACTTTTCTTGTGCCAGCTCATCAAGCTTTTGGTGGAGGGGGGGGGAGTCCATTTCCTCTCTGTAGTCTATATGTTCATCCTATCTAGTCGTGGTTTGCAATCTTCAACAGTCTGCCTTAACTTGCGACCTTTTCATTAACATCGAAATAAATGGCTAGTGGTTTGTCCTATATCGATTGCATTGCTTACCTGTTGAAGAACATTCTCTACTTTACGCGCAACCTCTGCATTTTTCCGTACGGTCTCTTCATTTCTGGTGCTGATTTGATGGACTTCTTTCAACACTTGTTGTAGATAAATAGCAGAAAAGCCCGCAGCGGCTACTAATGCGATATAACATAAAGCAGCTATAAGTTTGACCGAAGTCCCCGACCCCGACACCTGGTTTGGGGGGCTACTAACCCCATTACTACTAGGTTTCGGACTTTTCTTCGCACGTCATCTTGGCTGGATGAAGCAGTCTTTTCGCTTGAATTGTTCTTGTTTCTGTGTCTCGAAGTCATGTCTGCTGTGACTTTCTACCAGGGGGGTCCGAGGAAGTGTGAGGCTGGTCTTTACAGATGCTGTGTACTGTCTTCACTGTACATTTAGCGTATCAGTAGGCGCGATGTGGCTTTCCTAGGACTCCGTTTGCGTTGAGGTATGCAAAAAAAAGGGGCGTCTCTCTTCTTGTGGGACTGGGCGTTCTGACTGCAAAATTGGTGGCTTTACTTGCCTTATGTCTCCAATGGCTCTGGAATTATGCAATCAGGACGTCAGAAACACAGAAATTAGTTCTGATAAAGTTGAGGAAATAACTAGCCCTATTTATTTGGATTAATAGAAAAAGGCCCTTTGATGTTTCATGTGTCTTTCAAGCCCTGTTTCTAAAATCCTGGTATAGGATAGCCTAAACATGCCTAGAAAAATAGTGATATCAGAATTCATGCTAATTTGTGTTTTGTTGCATTGTTGTTTTTTGCACAGTTTGTTGAAAGCATGAGGGCTACAATGTTCTATGCCTCCAGTTGATGACATTTAACATGATTCATAAAGCCTATAACAGCTGATGTAATTTGTTTCAATACTGTAGCAACAGTAAAGCGGAGGTGATGTTGGATCGTTTTTTCCTCTCATTTGCTCCTCCCTTCATACGTGGCAACTAGAGTAGCCTAATCATGTATGCCTCGACATCCTTTCCTAGAGTTCCCTCAATTCAAGGCATGTTGCTCTTCCAGACCAGAATAACACGTGTTTCGAACAACTATTAATGTAAAAAATATATATATAACCATGAACAATGCATGTTAACAAATAGGCCTATTTTCAATGTATTCCATTGTGCCGAAGTCATTAGTCTATTGGCATATTATTACCTAATCAAACAGTTTCACATAATACATAGAATGCAATCAGAGTACCCTAATAACTAGCCTAAGCTATGTAGCTATGTTCCCTATGTTGCAAATTGCAAACCTATAGAGTTGGACATTTGAAGAGTTTCAATAACAGTAGCTGGCGCCACAATGCAAATTCAAGAACAAATGCATATTTTACACAAAATGGATAAAAAAAAATGTCGATGTTTTCTATTCATCTGCACAAAATAATTGTTTTCACGTGTGTTTTTAAAGGTCTGATGAAAGTTAAAGAAAAGTTGCTGCATGATTTAGTTATCTGATGTTTGTACACGCCAGGCACTTCGGCCTTTGTCCAATGCAGACATCATCTCTCAGGCCCCTCTGTATACTGCGGAGTACTGGTGGGACATAATCTCTCAGGCCCTTCATCTCTCAGGCTCCCCTCTCCAACACCAGGACCCCTTAGTGAGTATGGTTATATGAACACAATAAAGCGATTATTGTGGCTAGTCAGATTAATATAATAGTTCGATTAAAACGTTACCAATTTCCATAATAATCCTGTTTATATGGACACATCTGAAATCAGGCTACCTGATGGCGCTCTGATAAATGCGGAAAATCGGCAATCAAAATAAACGTTCTACCACAGAGACCATGTTATTTTTGGGAAGCATATTTGATTCTGTGTTTGGACATATAAAGTTTGTATGTGAAAACTACTTCTAAGACGCATACATTCAGTTGTTCCGAACTCACTTCACTCACGCAAAAGTGGGAGCCTCGCTCGGCTGGTGCTAGTACATGCGCAGATCAAATACACCGCTGGAACGGCGATTAATGTGTTTACATGTCCTAATAATTTTTAAGATTGCTCAGAAAACCAGGTGTTTTAATCGGTATATGCTAACTTCAGTTTTGACCTTACGCTGATTAAGATACAGTAAACAGAGTAAGGTGTTTGCATTACTATTGCATAATCTGCCTACTGCCATAATCAGTTTAATATCAAATTATTACCATGCATGTAAACGTACTCACTGATATGAATCACTGATATGAATGTTAGCATAGCATTACAGCTTGTACGCTTTGTTGTGGGGATCTTAATGCTTGTGTTTAACTGACACTTTTGATATTATGTATTTCCCCTGATTGTCTATGCGGAAAACATGTGGGTCAAAAGGGAAATAAAAGTATTATCAGAGTTTTTCATTTAGACTATGCCATCATTTTACTATAATCAATGTGCAATGTTTTATCTTAAAATTGGTGTGTCATCTGTTGATGCGTTGGAACTGCTGGAAAACAATGCTCAGCATGCGGGGGTGAAGGACACTGTGTACCGTTCATACGTCCATTGTGTATTAATTTCGACCTAAAGTTCGTTGTCAGTCATTTGACCGCTATCCTCTCTGTGGTAAACAGAAAAAAATATTCTGCTTAATGTGTCAGACCCGGAAGTGATGGTCCTGGCATTGGAGAGGGGCCTGAGAGATGATGTCTAAACTTTTCCCACCAGTAGATGGCAGTATAGAGAGGGGCCTGAGAGGTGATGAGCCTGATAGATGACAGCTGCAGCTGGACCCCTCTCCCTGCGTTTGTCCACCAGAGGTCACTGAATGACAGTCTTTAGAGAGGAGACTAACTGCACTCACAGGTAGATGGTACCCCCACCCCCGTCGGCGAAAGAAATCGCAGCAGCCCCACCCCCAAACATCTTCCCGTGCCTACGTACTCAGCCACAGTAAAAACAGGCAATTATGGTTTTACTTCTTAAAATAAAATCCATACATGGGACAATGCTGACGTAATGGCTGAGTCATCCATGCTCCGCCCGCAAGTCGTGTATCTTTGGTCGCCGCAGGCTTGCCCATTTGTCGTTGTGACGGCACAGGCCATGTTTCCAGGTGCTGTTGCAATGAAGATGGACTTTGGCACTAGGTGTAATGGCTTATTTGCCTTCTGAAGCTAGCTAGCTGTGTCTTGGAGGGTTGTTTTCACCTGTCTAATCTCCGTGGAGCGAGAACTGGGCTAACCTCACACAGACCATCAAAAATGCACCCTGACTCGGTATTGAGAATTTGAACTGCATCGCTGGGATAAATCATTTATGCGGTCATGGCTGGGCTGATCAAGAAACAGATCCTCAAACACCTCTCCAGGTCAGTGTCAATCGATATGAACCAGGCGGAGAGACAAACGACAACTAACTCCCCAAGGGGTTTAATTTGGGAACCAAGCTAGCGCGTTAGCAGCGTTTTGTGTTAGCACGCGGGAGGCCACTGACGGGGCACTCACTGTGCTCGCGCAGCTGACTTGGTTAGCTAGCCAGTTACGAACAAGTTGGCTTGTTGTTGTTGGTTGCCAAAAACAGACCGCTGTCTGTCTGTCGTGTTTAGTTAGCTAGCTAACTGACTTGTTTGATAACTGGTGTTATTGCTAACCTTGCGTGTTGTTGTTAACTAACGCAACTAATATTCCTAGCCTAGACTCAATCAGTACGTTAAGATTAGCTGGCTAGCTAACTATGTCCCGTCATTGTTTAGCCCGATATAGTAAACTTGCAAGGTTACATCAAATCAATGATTGCCATTAGCCACCTAGTTAGCCAGGTAAACTACACTGGTTAGCTAGCTAGCTACATAAGCTTCTGGCAGAGACAAACTAGCCATGTACTGCACTGACAACTAGGAACGTTACCACATCCAACCTGGTCTCGGAGCATTTCGTATTATTCTGTTAATTTAGTATGGTATGTATTCATTTGTGGGGGTCAATCACCCATTTCGTATATGTTACAGATTACAATTCGTATTATATGTTACGCATTTGCAAAATGTATGATATGTTACAATTTCTAGCTAGATGGCTAACATTAGCTAGGTCGCTAAAGTTAACTAGGCTAGGGGTTAGGGTTAAGTTTAGGGGAACGATTAGCTAACATGCTAAGTAGTTGAAAAGTAGTAATAGTTGAAAAGTTGCTAAAATGCTAAAGTTGCAACCTGTGGGTTGCTAGAAGTAACCATCTGTCTTATGTAACCATATTAAATAGTGTCTCGGGTTTCCGTACAGAATAATACGAAATGCTCTGAGACCAGGTTGCCACATCAGGGAAACAATTTCATCAAGTCATTTTGGCCCATTCTGAGTGGAACACATCAACTTTACTCTCTACTGCAGGGTTTCCCAAACTCGGTCCTGGGGCCGCTCCGGGTGCAAGTTTTGTTTTTTGCCTAGTACTACACAGCTGATTTTAAATGATCAAAGCTTGATGATGAGTTGGTTATTTGAGTCAGCTGTGTAGTGCTAAGGCAAAAAACAAAACATGCACCCGGAGGGGCCCCAGGACCGAGTTTGGGGAAATCTGCTCTAATGCACATTTGCCAAACTCATTCCACGGAGGGGCGAGTGTCTGCAGGTTTTTGCTCCTCCCTTATACTTGATTGATTAATTAAGATCACTGATTAGTAAGGAACTCCCCTCACCTGGTTGTCTAGGTCTTAATTGAAAGCAAAAACCAGCAGACACTCGGCCCTCCATGGAATGAGTTTGACACCCCTGCTCTACTGTATTTACTTGCACCGGGGCTGTATGTATGTCCGCTCTTGCTTGCATTAGCCGCACCTGTACACCTCATACACACATGCCTTGTTTGTTTGCCAGTACCATGGATATTGAGCCAGGAGGATAGAGGCCTTGGTTGTTGTAGGCAAAGGTTTGTGCCACCTTTTCCTCTCAAGTATTCAATAAAGGATTAATAGTGAAGTGTAAGAAATTTTTCATGGTTCACAGGTCATGGAGAGAAAATACCACCTGAGACTGAGTCTAGACAATAGAGTCCCTATGTTTCCAACACAGTCATCAGTTGTCCTACCCATTGTTATCGACAGCTTTCAGCTAGGTACATGCATTATTTATTTTTCCACGTTGGTGCCCCGAGGGAAGTTCATCAAAATACTTACCCATTATATTCTAAGGGGAGAACTTCTCCATAATAACATCAATTTCACCATCACATATTCAGTTGAGCCTACCTACAACTGACTGATTATGATCCAAAAGCATTCACGTCCTTACACCTGTAGCTCCTAGAAAACTGTCTTTGAACAATACATGATAACGCCTACAAAAATGAAGGTTAGATAAAACCTTAAACCTTTGAGATGTAGGTTAAACCTCCCATGTTACCGGCTGGATAAGAATGAATGACTTGCAAACTGTTTTGGATTGACACAGAACAGTAAGCTTTGTTATAGTCACACACAATGCAGTTAAACAAGTGTTATAGCTTTAGAAAGGGGAAAGTGCATTAGGCTTTTTAATGCATTGCTTCCTGCCAGCAATGCATTGTGAACAAAAGCCTTTGACTTTCAGTATTACCAGCGGAGCCCTTGGTATTTATGAGGCAAGGCATAGGCTTTGATGGCTAATGGTTGCTATGCCCTTCATGGTCCCACAAACAATGGGCACAGCCAAGTTTTACATACACAGCCCTTGACTGTCATGTAATTTAAGCCTTGTTCACACTGTAGGCCTTAATGCTCAAATCAGTTTTGTTTTTCAAATCCGTTTTGGAATACTGACTGTCCAAACAGCAAGTTACAAGTGACCAAATTGGATGTGTATTGGATGTGTGTGTTCAGACATAAGTAATTTGCTGACAGGGCTAAGCTAGTATTCATAGTAACGACGGATGTGTGTGTTTTGCAGTGGTGTAGGCTGATTGGTGGTGGTGCTTGTGCTTCCTATCACTCAGAAGTTATGTAGCAAGCTAAGGTGGCAACAATGCCTGCCATGGACGTTTCCCAGTTGATTTGAACATTTAAAATCATAGTGTAGGAACACTTTTTTAAAGTGTGTTTTGGTTAGCCACAGCAGTCAGCTAGCCAGCTAGGTAGCTGTTTAGCTTTCTAGCACATTCACTAATTTGTTTATAAACAATTAACAAGCTAGTTAGCTACCACATGTTTTTTAAATTGTCAACAGAGTAGCTGTCAAGGAACAAGATATTCCTAATAAGTCTGAAAACCACTTGAAGGCAAATAAATCAGATTTGACCATTGAGACACAAGCCGCATGGCCAGGAATCAGATTTGTATCTGATTTCAAACCAACTACGAAGGTGGTTTGAAATATGGCCTGAAATATCCGATTTCATGTGCTTTTGGCTGTTCAGATTGCAGGAAAATGAACAGATTCGAATCGGATATGCAACAAAATAGGATTTGAATCACTTCAAACTGCCAATGTGAACAAAGCTTTAGTGTCCTATAACATTGGATTGTGTGTGTGTGTGCGCATTACCATTGGCGTGAACAGGACCGGGGGAAACTATGTCATTATCAGTCCCTAGGGTCGTCACGTGAATGTTCGAGCATTCGGCGCCGACGGAGATGGCAGCCTCGCAACTAACTCTTAGGAAACTTTGCAGTATTTAGTTTTTTTATATTATTAGCTCAGTAAATATTTTGTGTCATTACATACAGCCGGGAAGAACTATTGGATATCAGAGCGGCGGTAACTCACCAGAACTACCAGCATTACGACCAGGAATACGACTTCCCCGAAGCAGATCCTTTGTTCGCTCTCCCCAGAGCAATTGAACTGATTCCAGAGGCCGACCCAAAACATCGCCGGCGGAGGAGAGGCACTCGAGGCGGCCTGCTGGTTCGACTTAGGATGTGCGCACACCACCAACCGCTTCCAAGTATATTACTCGCTAATGTTCAGTCTTTGGATAACAAAGTTGATGAGCTCAGGGCAAGGATTTCATTCCAGAGAGACATCAGGGCCTGTAACATACATTGTTTCACGGAAAAATGGCTCTCGGGATACTCTGTCGGAATCGGTCCAGCCAGAGGGATTCTCAGTTCATCGCGCAGATCGAAATAAATATCTCTCCGGGGAGCAAATAAATGCTTCAGAGTTCAAGTAACAGACACATCTCAACATCAACTGTTCAAAGGAGACTGTGGGAATCAGGCCTTCATGGTCGAATTGCTGCAAAGAAACCACTACTAAAGGACACCAATAGGAAGAAGAGACTTGCTTGGGCCAAGAAACACGAGCAATGGACATTAGACTGGTGGAAATGTGTCCTTTGGTCTGGAGTCCAAATTTGAGATTTTTGGTTCCAACCGCCGTGTCTTTGTGAGACGCGGCGTGGGTGAACGGATGATCTCTGCATGTGTATTTCCCACCGTGCATGGTGGAAAAGCATGGAGGAGGTGTTATGGTGTGGGGATGCTTTGCTGGTGACACTGTTGTTATTTATTTAGAATTCACACTTAACCAGTATTGTTGCATTCTGCAGCGATGCGCTATCCCATCTGGTTTGGGCTTAGTGGGACTATCATTTGTTTTTCAACAGGACAATTAAAAAAAACATTTTAGTCATTTAGCAGACGCTCTTATCCAGAGCGACTTACAGTTAGTGAGTGCATACATTATATATATTTTTTTCATACTGGTTCCCCGTGGGAAACGAACCCACAACCCTGGCGTTGCAAACGCCATGCTCAACCAACTGAGCTACATCCCTGCCGGCCATTCCCTCCCCTACCCCGGACGACGCTGGGCCAATTGTGCGCCGCCCCATGGGTCTCCCGGTCGTGGCTGGCTACGACAGAGCCTGGATACGAACCAGGATCTCTAGTGGCACAGCTAGCACTGCGATGCAGTGCCTTAGACCACTGCGCCACTCGGGAGACAATGACCCAACACACCTCCAGGCTGTGTAAGGGCTATTTTACCAAGAAGGAGAGTGGAGTGCTGCATCAGATGACATGCCCTGCACAATCCCCCGACCTCAACCAAATTGAGATGGTTTGGGATGAGTCGGACTGCAGAGTGAAGGAAAAGCAGCCAACAAGTGCTCAGCATATGTGGGAACTCCTTCAAGACTTTTAGGGAAAGCAGTCAAGGTGAAGCTGATTCTATGTGTTAATTCATAGTTTTGATGTCTTCACTATTATTCTACAATGTAGAAAATAGTAAAAATAAAGAAAAACCCTTGAATGAGTAGGTGTTCTGAAACATTTGACTGGTAGTGTATATATTCTTAATTCATTCCTTACTTAGATTTGTGTGTATTGGGTATATGTTGTGAAATTGTTAGATAAACTTGTTAGATATTACTTCACTGTCGGAGCTAGAAGCACAAGTATTTCACTACACCCGCAATAACATCTGCTAAGCACATGTATTTGACCAATACAATTTGATTTGAAGAAGCCAAACGCACTGCTCACTAGTGATGTTATGGCAACGTCAATGCTTGGGGCATATTCACCAGGGTTCCACTCATTGAGGTGCAACATAACAACATTCAGATGGAAATATATAATGTAGAACAGACATGCTTCTGTCATGTAGAATAGGAAAACATAATGTCCGCTCTATACTAGGCATTTTTCTATCTGCAACGACCTCCTGAAGGCATGAGTGAAAGGCTGACTCTTGCGTTCAAGGCCTTGTTGTATGTCAAAACATTGGCCTGTGAGAACACACAATGCGAGTTTGGCGGGTGGTGTGAGGTGTTTCCACCAACAGTGTGCTGCTCTTAGGTGACCCCGAGGGTGAGTTGATAAAGATGTCCCTCTCCCCATTAAACCAGGTATCGACATGGCCCTACCAGGGCCAGACACAGCAGGGTCAGGGGTTACACACACACACACACACACTCAGAGACTCTAAAACGCCCATGCATAAACAACACACACTGATGTGACCTTATAGAAAACACACACACAGTGAGGTTGGGCCTGTGTGTGTGTGTGTGTGTGTGTGTGTGTGTGTGTGGTCCACTCAGTATCGAGTGTGTCAGGGAGCCCTGGCCTGTGCTGTTAAATATTCATTCTACTGAGACTCACTGTGATCAGGTGTCAACGTTGCTTCAGTCACCTGCTCAGCTGTCTTTCTCTCTATATATCTGTCCATCTCTTTCTCTCTCTACATCTTACTTTCGCCCCCTGTCTGACAGGCTATGTCAGTGTTTCTCCTCAACATTTTTTATTCTAGCCCAGCACTAACACATTTGATTCAACAAATGGTCTCTGTGGCGCGGCTTGATGATGCGTGCAGGAGTGTGACTGGGCTGATGGGCGGATGGTAGATGGAGGTATACCTACACACACTGACACACACAGCCGCTAAATGCAAATAATAACCAGAGAGTCGGAGAGAGAAGACAGAGAGGGGAAAGGGGCTGGCTAGGAAGAGTCTATAGTGTTTTAATCTAAGAACATTCCAAAAATGACAGTGAGGAACATGCTTTGGGGAAAAAGGTGCGGAGGTTTTGGAATTCAGTTATTTCCTTATTCATTCAAACCTGCTTGTGCTAACCAGGTTTGCTGGCTCAGTCGAAAGCAACACAGGAAACAAAAGTGACCAATTGAATGAGTTGTTTCTTGAAGGGAAACCGTTTAACACAAAGCCTTTGTGGAGTTAGGTCTACTTTACTAGCTTAAAGACTTGGGCGTCATTTGCAATAAAGAAATAAGGCCTATTTTCTCCATAATAATTCATAGAAAATGGTGTATCCAAAATGGATTCTAGCGTACTTGATAGAGTGAAGAGGAAACCATTTGGAACACAACGTAAGGACATTAACTAGAAGACTTACAAGACAGTGTTTTCAAAATGGACACTCACTATACTAGATACTTTGAAACAATAGGAAAACATTAAAAGAAGGCAGTGTTGTGAGAATGGACACGTTTGTTTAATAGAATAAAGACATTGTTTGGAGCACACGCCAACTCAATAAAGACAGTGTTGTCAGATTGGACACAAGCGTTGTACTTAGGCCTAAGAAAATAAAGGCCATTTCTCCTGCACACGGGCAGGTTTCTTTGGTTTATTTCCATTGAGGTTAATCTAATGAAGTAGATTTTATAATTTAATCTGTAGAATGGACACGCACGTGCGCGCACACTTTCTATCTTTGAAGAGACTCCTGAATGTAATAAGTTCTGCCAGGTGACTCTGGTTCATCCCTCAAAGAATAGCCCAAGTGTGTGTGTGTCCTGAGGATGGTTGCTCCAGACAAAGTGACCTTGTCATCCCTTGTTTAGATTGACTCAGTCAAAGGTGACTCAGTCAAACTGTAAAAGTGGTTATCCCACTGGCTATAGGGTGAACGCACCAATTTGTGAGTCGCTCTGGCTAAGAGCGTCTGCTAAATGACGTTAATGTGCCCTTGAGCAAGGCACTTAACCCTAATTGCTCCTGTAAGTCGCTCTGGATAAGAGCGTCTGCTAAATGACTAAAATGTAAATGTATATATGTAATGTAGGTGGGGAATCTCCTGTGGGTCGGTTGACAATACACACACCAGCAACAAACCGTGTGCCAAACCGGTGTGTGCACACACACACACAGGGCCCCGGAGCAATGTAATATTTATGGCTCTGATGGAGGCAGGGAGAAGGTTAGCCTTACAGGACCCAATTACAGAACCTGTAGAGACCATGGCCAAAAGTTGTGTATGTGTGTAATACAAATACAGACGAACACACACCAGTTATGACGGTGAAGAGTGGGTGAATCATGCTAATTAATATGAGGAGTATGGGCGTTAACCTTGGCCTCTCCTACTACCTCGGCCACCTAATCATCCACCTCAATCCAATTCGTCTCCTTCGACTTCTGTTGTAAATGATCATTTATTTAATACCTCTGCTCTAGGGCAGATTCTAACAATGTTTTAGGGTAAAACATGTGTCCCATTTTGAGACTGAACAAAACAGTAAACAAAGATCAGCACACAAAGTTAGACATGGAACATCTAAGAACCCAGTCGGCAGAAAAGTAGCCTACATTTTAAAAAGCGTCGATTTGAAAATATCAAAAAGAGTTCATAGAAAGGTTAGCCCATATAAGGGAACTACCTTAACAAAAGCTTGATCAGTACTGAGGAGGAAGGAGGTAGCTACAGGGGAAGTTTAATGAGCTGTTTCCAGTCATTCTGTGTGTGCGTGTGATAGGCCAGAGTAGCTGATCAGATCTTGCTACTTCCTTATGTCCACAGTCAGCAACACAACAGGCCAAAGTATGAGTTCACTGTACCAGAGCAGTGTGTGTGGCCTGTTCACACTGCCCCTGTGCTCCTCACACTGTGCTGAGAGGATCTTGACTGGATGAGCTTCTGCTGCCTCTGAATAATTTACTGGAAAGGGAGTTGCTGCCCCGAAGCACAGATCTAGGATCAGCTTACCCTCCCCAATCCTAACCTCAACAGTTGGATAAAGAGTGAAAACTGACCTCAGATCAGCGTGTAGGGGTTACTTAATCTTATTCGGTCTTCAATATGGTATAGCCTATGGGTTGTGATTGGGACAAATGAATCATGCTATGTAAGTTACCAGGCCATCGATTGTATCAGAGTTGTGAATCTGTCTAGCGGTTATTAAAACATTGGTTAAAGGATGTTATTTAAATGTTGGCTGAATGTTGTTACTGAGGCCTAAATGTTAGCTGAATGTTGCAGCACAGTTGGGCGCTTTGATCTGGCCCTATTTAACAGCATGGTGCTTCTATCTATCTGTGTCAGATTAGCTGCCTGCCAACCAGGTACCTAACAAGAAAGATTACAGCAGTCAAACCATGGCCGTCTCTGCATCATTAACATTTGTTTGTGTGTGTGTGTCGACTGTGTTGTCGTGCTTAGGTTGTGGTGTAATGTACACTACCGGTAAAAAGTTTTAGAACACCTACTCATTTCAAGGGTTTTTCTTTATTTTTACTATTTTCTACATTGTAGAATAATAGTGAATACATCAAAACCTATGAAATAACACATGGAATCATGTAGTAACTAAAGTGTTAAACAAATGAAAATATATTTTATTTAGTAGCCTTGATGACAGCTTTGCACACTCTTGGCATTCTCTCAACTAGCTTCATGATGTAGTCACCTGGAATGCATTTCAATTAACAGGTGTGCCTTCTTAAAAGTTAATTTGTGGAATATCTTTCCTTCTTAATGCATTTGAGCCAATCAGTTGTGTTGTGACAAGGTAGGGGGGTATACAGAAGATTAGCCCTATTTGGTAAAAGACCAAGTCCATATTATGGCAAGAACAGCTCAAATAAGCAAAGAGAAACGACAGTCCATCATTACTTTAAGACATGAAGGTCAGTCAATCTGGAAAATTTCAAGAGCTTTGAAAGTTTCTTCAAGTGCAGTCGTAAAAGCCATCAAGCGCTATGATGAAACTGGCTCTCATGAGGACCGCCACAGGAATGGAAGACTCAGAGTTACAGTGAGGGGGAAAAAAGTATTTGATCCCCTGCTGATTTTGTACGTTTGCCCACTGACAGAAATGATCAGTCTATCATTTTAATGGTAGGTTTATTTGAACAGTGAGAGACAGAATAACAACAAAAAAATCCAGAAAAACGCATGTAAAAAATGTGTTTAAGTTGATTTTTCATTTTAATGAGGGAAGTAAGTATTTGACCCCCTCTCAATCAGAAAGATTTCTGGCTCCCAGGTGTCTTTTTATACAGGTAACGAGCTGAGATTAGGAGTGCTCCTAATCTCAGCTTGTTACCTGTATAAAAGACACCTGTCCACAGAAGCAATCAATCAATCAGATTCCAAACTCTCCACCATGGCCAAGACCAAAGAGCTCTCCAAGGATGTCAGGGACAATATTGTAGACCTACTACACAAGGCTGGAATGGGCTACAAGACCATCGCCAAGCAGCTTGGTGAGAAGGTGACAACAGTTGGTGTGATTATTCGCAAATGGAAGAAACACAAAATAACTGTCAATCTCCCTCGGCGTGGGGCTCCATGCAAGATCTCACCTCGTGGAGTTGCAATGATCATGAGAATGGTGAGGAATCAGCCCAGAACTACACGGGAGGATCTTGTCAATGATCTCAAGGCAGCTGGGACCATAGTCACCAAGAAAACAATTGGTAACACACTACGCCGTGAAGGACTGAAATCCTGCAGCGGCCGCAAGGTCCCACTGCTCAAGAAAGCACATGCAGTGCTATGAAAAAGTATTTGCCCCTTTTCTAATTTTCTCTACTTTTGCATATTTGTGATACTGAATGTTATCAGATCTTCAACCAAAACCTAATATTAGATAAAGGGAACATAAGTGAACAAATAACACAACAATTACATATTTATTTCATAAACAAAGTTATGCAACACCCAATTCCCCTGTGTGGAAAAAGTAATTGCCCTCTTACTCAATAACTGGTTGTGCCAGCTTTAGCTGCAATGACTCCAACCAAATGCTTCCTGTAGTTGTTGATCAGTCTCTCACGTCGCTGTGGAGGAATTTTGGCCCACTCTTCCATGCAGAACTGCTTTAACTCAGTGACGTGTGGGTTTTCAAGCATGAACTGCTCGTTTCAAGTCCTGCCACAACATCTCAATTGGGATTAGGTCTGGACTTTGACTAGGCCATTCCAAAACTTCCAATTTGTTGCTTTTTAGCAATTTCCATGTAGACTTGATTGTGTGTTTTGGATCATTGTCTTGCTGCATGACCCAGCTGCGCTTCAGCTTCAGCTCACAGACGGATGGTCTGACATTCTCCTGTAGAATTCTCTGATACAGAGCAGAATTCATGGTTCCTTCTATTAAGGCAAGTCGTCCAGGTCCTGAGGCAGCAAAGCATCCCCAAACCATCACACCACCACCACCATGCTTGACCTTTGGTATGATGTTCTTACTGTGGAATACAGAGTTTGGTTTTCGCCAGGCATAATGGGACCCATCTCGTCCAAAAGGTTGACTCAAGTTTGCCAAAAAGCACCTGGATGATCATCAAGACTCTTGGAAGAACGTTTTATGGACAGATGATTCAAAAGTATACCTTTCTGGACTACAAGGTTCCAGTAATGCCTGGCGAAAACCAAACTCTGCATTCCACAGTAAGAACATCATACCAAAGGTCAAGCATCCTCTGTAGCTCAATTGGTAGAGCATGGCGCTTGTAACGCCAGGGTAGTGGGTTCGATCCCCGGGACCACCCATACGTAAAAATGTATGCGTACATGACTGTAAGTCGCTTTGGATAAAAGCGTCTTCTAAATGGCATTTTATTTTTATTTTAAGCGTGGTGGTGGTGTGATGGTTTGGGGATGCTTTGCTGCCTCAGGACCTGGATGACTTGCCTTATTAGAAGGAACCATGAATTCTGCTCTGTATCAGTGAATTCTAATTAATTAATTAATTAATTAATTACAGGAGAATGTCAGACCATCCGTCTGTGAGCTGAAGCTGAAGGGCAGCTGGGTCATGCAGCAAGACAATGATCCAAAACACACAATCAAGTCTACATGGAAATTGCTAAAAAGCAAAAAATTGGACGTTTTGGAATGGCCTAGTCAAAGTCCAGACCTAATCCCAATTGAGATGTTGTGGCAGGACTTGAAACGAGCAGTTAATGCTTGAAAACCCACACGTCACTGAGTTAAAGCAGTTCTGCATGGAAGAGTGGGCCAAAATTCCTCCGCAGCGACGTGAGAGACTGATCAACAACTACAGGAAGCATTTGGTTGGAGTCATTGCAGCTAAAGGTGGCACAACCAGTTATTGAGTGTAAGGGGGCAATTACTTTTTCACACAGGGGAATTGGGTGTTGCATAACTTTGTTTATGAAATAAATATGTAATTGTTGTGTTATTTGTTCACTTATGTTCCCTTTATCTAATATTAGGTTTTGGTTGAATATCTGATAACATTCAGTATCACAAATATGCAAAAGTAGAGAAAATTAGAAAGGGGGCAAATACATTTTTCATAGCACTGTCTGAAGTTTGCCAATGAACATCTGAATGATTCAGAGGAGAACTGGGTGAAAGTGTTGTGGTCAGATGAGACCAATCGAGCTCTTTGGCAACAACTCAACTCGCCATGTTTGGAGGAGGAGGAATGCTGCATATGACCCCAAGAACACCATCCCCACCGTCAAACATGGAGGTGGAAACATTATGCTTTGGGGGTGTTTTTCTGCTAAGGGGACAGGACAACTTCACCGGGACGATGGACGGGGCCATGTACCGTCAAATCTTTGGTGAGAACCTCCTTCCCTCAGCCAGGGCATTGAAAATGGGTCGTGGATGGGTATTCCAGCATGACAATGACCCAAAACACACGGCCAAGGCAACAAAGAAGTGGCTCAAGAAGAAGCATATTAAGGTCCTGGAGTGGCCTAGCCAGTCTCCAGACCTTAATCCCATGGAAAATCTGTGGAGGGAGCTGAAGGTTTGAGTTGCCAAACATCAGCCTCGAAACCTTAATGACTTGGAGAAGATCTGCAAAGAGGAGTGGGACAAAATCCCTCCTGAGATGTGTGTAAACCTGGTGGCCAACTACAAGAAACGTCTGACCTCTGTGATTGCCAACAAGGGTTTTGCCACCAAGTACTAAGTCATGTTTTGCAGAGGGGTCAAATACTTATTTCCCTAATTTAAAATGCAAATCAATTTATAACATTCTGTCTCTCACTGTTCAAATAAACCTACCATTAAAATTATAGACTGATCATGTCTTTGTCAGTGGGCAAACTTACAAAATCAGCAGGGGATCAAATACTTTTTTCCCTCACTGTACCTATGCTGCAGAGGATAAGTTCATTAGTTACCAGCCTCAGAAAATTCAGGCCAAATAAATGCTTCACAGAGTTCAAGTAACAGACACATCTCAACATCAACTGTTCAGAGGAGACTGCATGAAATCAGGCCTCCATGGTCGAATTGCTGCAAAGAAACCACTACTAAAGGACACCAATAAGAAGAAGAGACTTGCTTGGGCCAAGAAACACGAGCAATGGACATTTAACCAGTCCAAATTTGAGATGGTTGGTTCCAACCGCTGTGTCTTTGTGAGACGCGGTGTGGGTGAATGGATGATCTCCGCATGTGTATTTCCCACCATAAAGCATGGAGGAGGAGGTGTGATGGTGTGGGGGTGCTTTGCTGGTGACACTGTCTGTGATTTTTTTTTTTTTAATTCAAGGCACACTTAACCAGCATGGCTACCACAGCATTCTGCAGCGATATGCCATCCCATCTGGTTTGGGCTTAGTCCCACTATCATTTGTTTTTCAACAGGACAATGACCCAACACACCTCCAGGCTGTGTAAGGGCTATTTTACAAAGAAGGAGAGTGATGGAGTGCTACATCAGATGACCTGGCCTCCACAATCCCCCGACCTCAACCAAATTGAGATGGTTTGGGATGAGTTGGACCGCAGAGTGAAGGAAAAGCAGCCAACAAGTGCTCAGCAAATGTGGGAACTCCTTCAAGACTGTTGGAAAAGCATTCCAGGTGAAGCTGGTTGAGAGAATGCCAAGAGTGTGCAAAGCTGTCATCAAGGCAAAGGGTGGTTATTTGAAGAATTTCAAATATAAAATATATTTTGATTTGTATAACACTATTTTGGTTACTTTATGATTCCATATGTGTTATTTCATAGTTTTGATGTCTTCACTATTATTCTACAATGTAGAAAATAGTAAAAATAAAGAAAAATCCTTGAATGAGGAGGTGTTCTAAAACTTTTGACCGGTAGGGTAGATCAATAAAATGAGTTAACTTAGTCAAACAGGCTATATATGGGCAGACACTCACACTTGTGGTGTACAAACAGAAACAGGTTGTTGTGTGGATTGATAAAATCCGGCAGTGAGTTACTGGGAACTCTTTATCTGTAAATAGTAGTTAGGACAATGACCTTTTGCCTGGTATGTGGGTGTTTGACTAACTACTAACCACACTCTGGTAGGGAGTCTAGGGACAAGGTCATGGGCACAGTGTGTGTTGGAGCTTTGAGCAGGGCCTAGCGATGGAACCCACCACGTGCCAAGGACACACACACTCATTGGCTGTGCTACCTCTGATGAAAGATATGAGTTGGGAAACCCTTACATTTGAGACAGTGTGATCCTCAAGTTCACACTCCCACACACACACTCCCACACACCCTTGAGTACGGTTTTAAGAAGCAGCAGACATGTCACTGTCTCCCTCTTGTCCAAGACTGTAATTTGACTTTCAGCAGAACCCTATAATCTTCCATAACAGACCTATAGGCCTACCTCATCTCTCCCTCTCTTTTCCTGTCTGGCCTCTCCTCTAGGTATTTATTAGGATCCCCATTAGCCGCTGCAAAAGCATCAGCTACTCTTCCCCAGGTCCACATGAAGCCTGACATAATACATAGTAGAGAACATTATTAGTCAAGGACTGAAATATGTACATTTTAAAACGTCGCACATAGCCTACATATCAGTACATACACAATATCTAGGTCTAATACACAGTACAGTGCAAATTACAATACAATATCTATAAAATGGCTGTCTCTTCACAGGCCCCTTTGTGCAGTTTTCTGAAACTGGTTTTATTGCAAGCTTGAGTTACCTGGGGTTGCAGAGAGTTCCATGTAGTCATAGCTCTATTTAATACTGTGCGTTTCCCAGCCTCTGTTCTGGACCTGGGGACTGTGAAGAGACCTCTGGTTGCATGTGTTGTGTTGTACAGTTGAGTGTCCAAACTGTGTGCCAACTGCTTGAACAGACAGTTCGGTACCTTCAACACATCAATGCATCGCACATAGACCAATAGTGATGCAGTCAATCTCTCCTCAATTTAAGAGATTGACATGCATGTTACTGACACTTTCCCTCTGTGTATATCTAAGTGCGATACGTGCTGCTTTGTTCTGTACCAACTCCAATTTACCTATGTCCTTCTTTGCCGCACATGACCACACAGCTGGGCAGTAGTCCAAGTGCGACAAAACTAGGGCCTGTAGGACCTGTCTGGTCGACTGATATTACATTTACATTTACGTCATTTAGCAGACGCTCTTATCCAGAGCGACTTACAAATAGGTGCATTCACCTTATAGCCAGTGGGATAACCACTTTACAATTATTATTATTATTTAAAAAAAAAAAAAATGTTGGGGGGGGGGGGGGATTACTTTATCCTATCCCAGGTATTCCTTAAAGAGGTGGGGTTTCAAATGTCTCCGGAAGGTGGTGAGTGACTCCGCTGTCCTGGCGTCGTGAGGGTATGTCAAGAAGGCAGAGCACCCAGCAGTTTAGTCTCTTCAACTTGCTCAATAGCCACATTTATTCAATAATAGATCTAAACGAGGTTTAGCGTTGAGAGTAATTTGTCCCAATAATTCTGCTTTTAGCTTTTTTTATATTTAGCACCAGCCTATTGCTAGTTGCCCATTCTAAAACTGACTGGAGCTCTATGTTAAGTGTTTCAATTATTTATTTTACTGTTGCAGCAGAAGTGTATACTGTTGAGTCATCAGCATACATAGACACACAGGCTTTATTCAAGGTCCGTGTAAGGTCATTTGTAAAAACAGAAAACAATAATGGCCCTAGCAGGCTGCCCTGCGGTACACCACACAACTTAATTTGCATGAGAGAGGCTTCCATTAACGAAAACCCTCTGTGTTCTATTAGATGGGTAACTCTCAATCCAAAATAAGGCAGAGGATGCAAATCCATAACACCTATTTTTTCAGCAATAGGTTATGATCAATGACATCAAAAGCTGCACTGAAGTCTAACAAAACAGCTCCCACAATCTTCTTACTATCAATTTATTTCAGCCAATCATCAGTCATTTGTGTCAGTGCCAAGCATGTTGAATGCCCTTCCCTATAAACATGCTAATAAGTCTTTTGTTAATTAGTTTTCTGTAAAATAACTTTGTATTTGATCAACAAAAATAAATTATCCCAAAGTTTTCTTAGCACTTGGCTGATTGGTCGATTGGTCGGCTCCTGTGTCTCTTCTAGACTATCCCTCTCTCTTCTATCTTTCTTGTCGGCCGTTATCTTTCTTGTCCGGCCTCTCTGCCTTTATTTTTCTCTCTACTTCTCCCTGGTGGAAAGAGAGAGAGGGGGATTGTACTCTGTAATGAATTGTGCCAATAAATGCAATTCTCTCTCTCCTCTTTCGCTTGGTCTCTCCCTCCCAAAAGCAAGGGTGTCTTGTATTTGTGATTATGATGATGTACGATAAGGGCTTCTTTCCTTGATGTTGAATGCATAACAAAAATACTAATGTTCTCCTCTCCTTACTCCTCCCCCTGCAGGTTTGCTAAGAACCTGTCCCCAGACAAGATCAACCTGAGCACGTTGAAGGGCGAGGGCCAGCTCACCAACCTGGAGCTGGATGAGGAGGTACTGCAGAGCATGTTGGACCTGCCCACCTGGCTGGCCATCAACAAAGTGGGCTGCAACAAGGCCGCCATCCGGGTAAGAGAGAGGGAGACGCGCACACACCTGCACTCTGGGCGGAGCGTTCTCCCTTTGTCCCTCTCCTCAGATGAACCCCGCCAAATTAGTCCATATTTCCACTTTACTGTCTGCTACCTCTTATCTCTCTCTCCCCCTGCCCCCCTCTCTCTCTCTCACACGCACACTCTCACTGACTCCCACTCTTTCATTCTCCCTTGTCTCCATCGTAATGATAGCGGTGGATATAGAAGTGCACTGAGATGAACTGTGTGTGTGTCTGTATGCACACATCCTCTGATACTCCCTGGAGATAGTTCTTATTATACTCCTTCACTAACTCTGTTACTCAGGTCTCTACTACCAGCCTTCTCCTTCCTGAAACCCCCAGCTTTTCTTTGCCCTAATGGTTGACTCTCTTTCTCTATCATGCATTTATCTCTGTCTACTCCATTCTCTTTCCACCCCCCCCCCCCCCTTTCTCTATTTACAAATTAATCTTGTCATCTCTACTGTCTCATGACTTCATCTTATCTCTGCTGTCTCATGACTTCATCTTATCTCTGCTGTCTCATGACTTCATCTTATCATCTCTGCTGTCTCATGACTTCATCTTATCATCTCTGCTGTCTCATGACTTCATCTTATCTCTGCTGTCTCATGACTTCATCTTATCATCTCTGCTGTCTCATGACTTCATCTTATCATCTCTGCTGTCTCATGACTTCATCTTGTCATCGCTGCTGTCTCATGCAATAAATTCTAACAGGTAGAGTGGGGAGCCACCCAGCGTTGAAACTGTGAAAGGATAACGTTTTGTCTTCTGAAATTGTCTTCAGTTCTATCTGTCTGTCTCGCTGGCTGGCTGTTTTCCTAGACGAGGCCCATTGTGTGTCACTAACTTAGCTTTATTGCTGTGTCACACTTGCTGTGCAATGTCCTTGGTGCAATGCTGCAGTCGTAATAGCCCAATCATTGAGGTGTGTGTGTGTGTGTGTACCTGGTCCTCAGTGACCATGCTCTTCCTCTGCTGGGCAGACTTGTCCATGGCCTCGCTGAGTGACTTAGCGTACTGGACCATGGCTTTGAGCTGGGAGTCAGTCAGTACCCACAGCAGGTCATCTAGGATCAGGATCAGCTTAGAGGCCACCACGTTACAGTCCTTGGAGTTTAGCCAGTGCGTCACAGAGCTCTGGTCATCTAGCCAATAGTAACAGTGAAACAGTGGGCTTGGTCATCTAGCCAATAGGAACAGTGAACCAGTGGGCTTGATCATCTAGCCAATAAGAACAGTGAAACCGTGGGCTTGGTCATCTAGCCAAGAGGAACTGTGGGCTTGGTCATCTAGCCAAGAGGAACAGTGGGCTTGGTCATCTAGCCAAGAGGAACAGTAGTGGGCTTGGTCATCTAGCCAAGAGGAACAGTAGTGGGCTTGGTCATCTAGCCAAGAGGAACAGTAGTGGGCTTGGTCATCTAGCCAAGAGGAACAGTAGTGGGCTTGGTCATCTAGCCAAGAGGAACTGTGGGCTTGGTCATCTAGCCAAGAGGAACAGTGGGCTTGGTCATCTAGCCAAGAGGAACAGTAGTGGGCTTGGTCATCTAGCCAAGAGGAACAGTAGTGGGCTTGGTCATCTAGCCAAGAGGAACAGTAGTGGGCTTGGTCATCTAGCCAAGAGGAACAGTAGTGGGCTTGGTCATCTAGCCAAGAGGAACTGTGGGCTTGGTCAAGCGGAACCTGCAGCTAATAGCTAATAGCTCCCAGTAAGCTAGAGAGAGAAATAGAGGGTGTGTGAGTCCCCCAGCTGCAGTTTAACTCCTCTAACACTTAGGCTATAGAAGAGATCACTCTCTAGGTCTGATTTAGATTGCTTCCAATGCCAACACACACCGACACACACACACACATACAGTCGCACATACCATCTTCTGTTGTTACAATACACACTGGAGCGGACACACACAAACCCACATATCAGGCACCCAAAAACTGTTCCTTTCCTTGTCTAAATCTCTGCTCTAACCTCCTCACATACAGGCACAGGCTTACCCTCTCTGCTAAATCATTTCAGTTCAATGACTGAAGTCAAATAAAGTTTTAGTGGGGTAATTCAATTAGCGCCACATATCCAAATGTTTGTATTAAAGTGTTTATAGTCTTTTAACGAGGAGTCATTCATTGTGGGGGAAGATGAAAATGCAGCTGATCTCTTTTGGAGTAAATGCTATTTGAATCGACACCGGCATGATTTAAGAGGGTTTAGTGTAGTTTGGGGAGGAGTGGAATGTGCTGGCACGCTGACTGCTTGTCTAGACTTTGTCTCCTTGATTCATTCGCTCTGCCTGGCTCTCTTGGAGCGGCCCGTTAATTCAATTCCATTCATTTCACCTGATTTACATTCAGTGATTCAATTCATTTCAGGACTAGACACATTGTAGGTAGGCTATTTCAGAAAAATTATATGTAACGGTATTTAGCATATAGGTTAAATCAGGGGTGTCAAACTCATTTTAGCTCAGGGGCCACATGGAGGAAAATCTATTCCCAAGTGGGCCGGACCGGAAAAATCATGGTATATATAACTTAAAAACAACAACTTCAGATTGTTTTCTTTGTTTTAATACGATCAACATACAACATAAAGCTGGAGCCTGAGGACAGTGTGTCCAAAATAGTACAAGCACAACATCACTATTAATCATAAAACACCTCAAGTTATTTGAAAGTTCTGAGGACAAAGAACACACAAACACACAATGCCTCAGTGATTCACAGACGTATATCACAGATCACAGAACTATATCAGGGTGTCATTTCTCAGGCAGAAATGTAGATGAAAATAATGAAATCCTGTTCCCCAAACAAGTGTAAGAACCACAGTCAAGAATAGGTTAAATATACAAATAAAATCAAATCAATTAAAAACAATAGCACATCAACATAAAAACATATAAACATAAATCTGAAAGCGTTGCTCAAACTCCCGTAACAGTCCATTTATTTTATCTTTGAACCGCTTCATGTCTGCCACATGTTGGGTCGCGCACACATTTTTCAGACAGGGGAAGTGAGCTGCATCACCACCGGCAAGTTGCGTCTCCCACAATGACAGCTTCAACTTGAAAGAATGTATGCTGTCATAATACTGCGTGACAACTTTGTTGCGCCCTTGCAGCTGTTTGTTCAAGTTATTCAGGTGCTCTGTAACATCCACCATAAATGCAAGGTCCTGCATCCATTCTGCGGAATGAAATTCTAACACTGGTTTGCCCTTTTCTTCCATGAACTGTTCAATTTCTTCTCGTAAATCAAAGAAACGCCTCAGCACAGCACCTCGGCTTAACCATCTTACCTCAGTGTGGTATGGCAGGCCATAGATGTGGTCTTTCTCTCTGAGAAGGCTGTCAAACTGACGGTGATTCAGGCTTCTGGATCAGATGAAATTAACAGTTTGGATGACCACCTTCATGACGTTATCCATCTTTAATGACTTGCAACACAAAGCCTCCTGGTGCAAAATACAGTGAAAAGTCAAAAAATCACGTCCTCCATTTGCAGATTGCACTTTCTCTCTGAACTTTGTCACAACGCCTGCTTTTTTCCCGATCATTGAGGGTGCACCATCTGTAGCCAGGCTGACAGCGCGGGACCAGTCCACTCCGACCCTGTCCAGCACGCCGACGAGTGCGGTAAAAATATCAGCTGCTGTCGTTGTATCCGTCATCGGCACCAACTCCACGAAATCCTCGGTGACGGTCAATGTGTCATCAGCTCCGCGGATGAAAATGGCCAGTTGTGCAACATCTGTAATGTCCGTGCTTTCATCAATTGCAACCGAAAACGCAATAAATGACTTTACTTTTTGCTTCAACTGGCTGTCCAAATCCACTGAAAGATCGGAAATCCTGTCTGCAACTGTGTTTCTTGTCAGGCTGATATTTGCAAAAGCCTGCCGCTTTTCAGGGCACACAATCTCCGCTGCCTTCATCATGCATGTTTTTACAAATTCACCCTCACTAAATGGTTTTGAAGCCACTGCGATTTCATTAGCAATGAGGTAGCTAGCTTTCACTGCAGCGTCACTGATGTCTCGGCTGTGAGTAAACACAGACAGCTGTTTCTTCAGACCCGCCAACAGTTCATTCACCTTCTCTCATCTCCGCTGTCCTTGAAAGTTGTCATATTTGTCGGCATGAAGACTCACATAGTGGCGACGAAGGTTATATTCTTTCAGCACTGCAACATGCTCTGAACACACCAAACATACAGCTTTCCCATTCAATTCCGTGAATAAATAGGATGAACATTTTTCTTGGAACACTCTGCACTCTGCGTCCACTTTTCTCTTTTTTGACAGAGACATATTGGGGCAATGAGGGTGCCAAAGCACATAATGTTAAAAGTAGAAGCCGTAATAAATATCGCGGGCAAAACAAAGTAGCTCATTGGCTGCACGTGCTTGACCTACTTGCTCTGCCCCGGTATAAACAGTTTGCTTGCTTAACACAATTGCTATTGCGCCATCCAGTGGACGCAATTGGAACAGCAGTTTATTTAGTTGAAAAATTGCAGCGCATTTTTATACTTGACCAATTTTTTCTTTTTCTTTTTCTTTTTTCTTCAAAATCATCTCGCGGGCCGGATTAAACCCGTTTGCGGGCCTGATCCGGCCCGCGG
Organism: Coregonus lavaretus; assembly: GCF_964263955.1. Taxonomy (NCBI): domain Eukaryota; kingdom Metazoa; phylum Chordata; class Actinopteri; order Salmoniformes; family Salmonidae; genus Coregonus; species Coregonus lavaretus. The sequence goes on from NC_140000.1 coordinate 50,678,343, forward strand.
GCCGGACGTTTGACACCCCTGGGTTATATAAAGTACAAGAAAATATTCTCATATTTTGGCTGTGCTGATGGTTTTGGGCAGAATAGTGTGTGTGTGGCATGATATTGAACCAATATTACTGTGACTTATCTGAGCTGGACTGGCTGATTCTGATTCCAGTTTTGTCTTGATTGACAGATCCCATGGACCAAGCTGAAGACCCACCCCATCTCCCTGGTAAGTCCTGCCCTCCTTCCCCCTATTGCTGACATGTTACACTTTGTGTGTGTGAACTTGTGTGTGGCATGTGTGCGCTGGGATTGACATTAACTGTTTTAGCGACTTGTCCTTTGGACAAGCAGGACAGATTTTTTTTATTTGTCTGAAAGCTCAAGTCAGACCATGGGCCAAAAAGGTGACTGAAAATTGTTGTGTATGATGCAAGGAACCACTTCACAAAATAACCTTCATTATTATCATAGGTATTGACAATGGAAGGCTGCTTCTCTCTGATCCCATGTACTATACACTATCTCCTGCCGATGTGCCCTTGAGCAAGGCACTTAACCCCCCACAAAGTAAAATACTGCACTGATAGCCTACTGTATAAAACGCATGTGGTCCGTCAACCCTCCATCTGGAGAGCTACTGGATGTACAGGCTTTTGATCCAACCCTGCTCTAACACCAGAATCAGCTTATCAAGGTCCTGTTGAGCAGCTGATTCTTTTTTACAATGTGGTGTGTTCGAGCAGGGCTGGACCAAAAGCCTGCACCCCCCAGTAGCTCTCCTGGAATTTCCTGGAGGAGGGTTGGCCACCCTGCAACATTATAATTACAACCAAATACTTTTAAAGTCTATAAAATAATTCCCTCATTCAATGAACCAGGGATCAAATAGCTAAGGTGGGCGGCAAGGTAGTTAATTAAGATGTTTATCTATTTGTAAGGTTAAAATATTCAGTATTGAGGGGAGATTACTTGTCTATTAGGCTATTCTAAGAATATATTTTTAAAACTTAAATTACATGGCCAGTATTGAATAGAGGAGATTCCTAGCCAATTTTGTGCGCTTGAGACGGTCTTACAAACCCGAGTATGCAGCATTGGTTTCATCAACTGTGCACCTGTATCAACTGTTGTCGGCCATTTCCGGTTACATTAAAATGTTTTGTCATTTAGCAGACGCTCTTATCCAGAGCGATTTACAGTTAGAGTGCATACATTTTCATACTGACTCCCTGTGGGAATCGAACCCACAACTCTGGCGTTGCAAGTGCCAAGCTCTACCAACTGAGCTACACGGTTATACACAAGTGCTGGTGGAAAGTTATTTTAGGACATCGGACATGATAATGACATTAATACATGCTAATAGTTAACTAGCGAGATAGACAGACATATACTACATAATGTTTTGAATTGGCCATCTACACTGAACTAAAATATAAACGCAACATGTAAAGTGTTGGTTTCATGAGCAAAAACAAAAATTCCCTGTTAGTGAGCATTTCTCCTTTGCATATTAAGAAGCTGATTAAACAGCATGATCATTACACAGGTGCACCTTGTGCTAGGGACAATAAAAGGCCACTTTAAAATGTGCAGTTTTGTCACACAACACAATGCCACAGATGTCTCAAGTTTTGAGGGAGCGTGCAATTGGCATGTTGACTGCAGGAATGTCCACCAGAGCTGTTGCCAGAGAATTCAATGTTCATATCTCTACCATAAGCTGCCTCCAACGTCGTTTTAGAGAATTCCGCAGTATGTCCAACCGGCCTCACAACCGGAGTATTTCTGTCTGTAATAAAACTCATTCTGATTGGCTGGGCCTGGCTCCCCAATGTGTGGGCCTATGCCCTCCCAGCCCCACCCATGGCTGTAGCCCTGCCCAGTCATGTGAAATCCATAGATTAGGGCCTAATTAATTAATTTCAATTGGCTCATTTCCTTATATGAACTGTAACTCAGTAAAATCGTTGAAATTGTTGCATGTTGCATTTATATTTTTGTTCAGTATTGTTAACTTGAGAACAAGACAAAACTACACAATGTTTTTTAAAATGGCTATCTAGTTAGTCTGTTATATATCATTATTTTACCTGCTGCACAAATCTCTCTTTCTATCCTCTGGCAACGGCCCACTGGCACACGCAGGTGATGCTCACACACATGACTTTTCCTGGATTTTCATTGCTGACCAAAAATGAGCTATAACTGGGCAAATAACTCACTAACTAGCA